>NC_134266.1:261812884-262112884 GCF_031893055.1 Leptodactylus fuscus
CTACACCCTTGGCCTGGGCCAGCTCATACAATCTCATGGTTTCCAGTACCACTGCTATGCCGACGACACCCAAATCTACATCTCTGGACCAGACATTACCTCCCTGCTGGCCAGAGTTCCATAGTGTTTAGCGGCCGTAGCCTCCTTCCTCTCCTCCCGCTTTCTCAAACTGAACATGGAGAAAACAGAGTTCATCATCTTCACCCCACCCCGTATGGCCCCTCCACCTGACCCATCTATCAGAGTTAACGGAACCACAATTACCCCTGTCCCACAGGCCCGATGTCTTGGGGTAACCCTGGACTCTGACCTATCCTTCAAGTCTCACGTCCAACTTGTCAACACTTCCTGCAGCCTCCAACTCAAGAACATCCACCAAATTCGTAATGTACAGCACCATAGAATTAATATAATAATGTACAGCACCATGGGATTAATATAATAATGTACAGCACCATGGGATTAATATAATAATGTACAGCACAAGGGAATTAATATAATAATGTACATCACCATGGGATTAATATAATGTACAGCACCATGGGATTAATATAATGTACAGCACCATGGGATTAAAGGGATTCTACCACTAAAACACATTTTTTTCTAGTTAACACGTCGGAATAGCCTTTAAAAAGGCTATTCGTCTCTTACCTTTGGAAGTGCTCTCCGCCACGCCGTTCGTTCAAAATACCAGTTTGTACCGGTATGCTAATTAGTTCTCTCGCAGCGATGGGGGCGTCCCCATCGCAGGAGCAGCGATGGGGGCGTCCCCATTGCAGCTCGAAAACCGACTGCAGCGCCGCCTCTATGGTCTTCTGTATCCTCCCCTTGCTTCTTCAGCGTCTCTGTCGGACGCCTGCGCAGTACGCTCTGTGGCTGGGACCGCAATTTTGCGCATGCACAGTACGTTCGGCAATCTTCGCCGAACAGAGCGTACTGCGCAAGCGTCCGACAGAGACGCTGAAGAAGCAAGGGGAGGATACAGAAGACCATAGAGGCGGCGCTGTGGTCGGTTTTCGAGCTGCAATGGGGACGCCCCCATCGCTGCGAGAGAACTAATTAGCATACCGGTACAAACCGGTATTTTGAACGAACGGCGCGGCGGAGAGCACGTCCAAAGGTAAGAGACGAATAGCCTTTTTAAAGGCTATTCCGACGTGGTAACTAGAAAAAAAAGTGTTTTAGTGGTAGAATCCCTTTAATATAATAATGTCCAGCACCATGGGATTAATATAATAATGCACAGAAACATGGAATTAATATAATAATGCACAGCACCATGACAGCTCATAAAGTCTTATGTTTATTTAATGACAGTCATCTCTATTACAAAAGTGTCTGACCTCTGCATAAGCAATGCCGCCCCTGCTTACTCTTGTGCCACCCCCTCTACCTCATAGCTTGTAAGCTGTTGCGAGCAGGGCCCTCAGTCCCATTGTGTGAAACGACTTTCTTTGGAATGTATCTTTCTGTCTGAATTTGAACCCTACAAATTGTACAGCGCTGTGGAATTTGTTGGCGCTATATAAATAAAAATTTATTATTATTAAGTAATATAATAATGTACAGCACCATGTAATTAATATAATAATGTCCAGCACCATGGAATTAATATAATAATGTCCAGCACCATAGAATTAATATAATAATGTCCAGCACCATGGAAGTAATATAATAATGTACAGCACCATGTAATTAATATAATAATGTCCAGCACCATAGAATTAATATAATAATGTCCAGCACCATGGAAGTAATATAATAATGTACAGCACCATGAAATTAATATAATAATGTACAGCACCATGGGATTAATATAATAATGCACAGCACCATGGAATTAATATAATAATGTACAGCACCATGGAATTAATATAACAATGTACAGCACCATGGGATTAATATAATAATGTACAGCACCATGGAATGAATATAATAATGTACATCACCATGGAATTAATATAATAATGTACAGCACCATGGGATTAATATAATAATGTACAGCACCATGGAATTAATATAGTAATGTACAGCACCATGGGATTAATATAATAATGTACAGCACCATGGAATTAATATTATAATGTACAGCACCATGGAATTAATATAATAATGTACAGCACCATGGGATTAATCTAATAATGTACAGCACCATGGAATTAATATAATAATGTACAGCACCATGGAATTAATATAATAATGTACAGCACCATGGGATTAATCTAATAATGTACAGCACCATGGAATTAATATAATATGTCACGGAGCAAAGGTATACGTCTTCCTCCGGATGGTCTTTTGAATCAACACGGACGCAAGAGGTCGGGAGACAACAGCAATTTATTGTAATCCACAAAGTTAGTAGCCGGCAGCGGTCACATCAACCGTAATAACAATAAGTCCACAGAAGTCACAATCCAATGATAACTTTGGTTCCTTGGTCCTGTAACTATATCCTGGCTCTCTGCAGAGCTGTGCACAGGCCGGCTAACACATACTAACTGCTAGCTACAACTATATACTAAGACTGTTACTTCCTCTATCTGTGGGTGGGGAGGGCTGAGTCACAGATCCTTCCCCCCTCACCTATACCAAGGAGAGCAGACTCCCTGTCTCCTGTGGACAATGCACCGTCCAACATCTTCTTGGAGACACTGATCAGATTATCTCCACCCATTGTCCTCACTGGTCCTCACTAGTTAGAGGTATTTGCATACAATGTGCTAACACACTAGACCCTAATCAGCCAACTACACACTGATGTTTACAACAGGTTAGAGAATACATTCCACATGAAATATATATTACACATTGCCTATAGTATAGACTCTAACCATCCCGTGACAACCCCTCCCCCTCTCAAAACATGTGCATGACACAATTGGCCTACACAGGTAAATTGGGGAATGCACATCAGTCTCTATAGCTCATATTTCCTCCTGCCGGGATAACCCATCTGTGTTCTGGTGTTGGTTCCCTCGGCGGTACTGAATGGTAAAGTTGTAGGGTTGAAGGGCTGGCATCTGTCAGAAAATCCGGTGGATCCATGTTGGCTTCTCCCTGAGCTTGGCTTCGGGTCACTGCTCCCACAAAGTGGCACTGTAGATTTCCAACATCGTTGCCTAACAGAACATCGGCCGGCAGCCCGCTCATCACACCAATTGTGCATCGTTTTGGTCCATAACCATAGTCGAGTTCCACGGTAGCTTTAGGAATACGTCTTTGAGTACCCCCTGCCAACTTGATAGAAATGCCAGGACCCTCCTCTAGGGCCTCGGGTCGCACAACTCGGGGGTCCGCTACCGTTAGGAAAGCTCCCGAGTCCCGGAATCCAACAACTGTTCGGCCATCCAGTAGGACCTCCTGCAAGTGCTTCCTCTGAAGGTTTGCGGGATGTGTGGCGGAAGGCTGAATCCCATAGACCCCTGGAGGTGGAACAGATGTGTCATTCATGGAGTCATCTGGAAATGGGGCCAAACTTTCTGTCCTAGGAGTGGTTCCCAGGTAGTGAATAGGCCGGGATGCCACGGTGGCCCGTGCCCCCATGTTAACAGGGCAACTAGCTTGCAAATGTCCAGGCCGCCCGCACCCAAAACATCTGCGCTCTAGCATTCTTCCAGTAGGTCGTTGTCTAGGGACAGGGTTGTTCATAGCTGGAGGCCGATGGGCTGGGACAGGGGTAGAGGGGGAATTGTAATCCTGAGGCCGGGCACGAAAGGTGGTTGGCTGGCTGAAGGGTGTCTGGCGGACTGTGGTAGTTTTCCGCTCCTCTGCAAACAACCTCTTCCACTGCGGCTTGATGGTCAGGCCCTCATCTGCAAGAGAAGCAGCTTGCTCAACTGTGACTGGGTTCCGTTCCAGCACCCACTCACGGATCTCAGCGGGGCACTGGGAAAAGAACTGTTCCTTAAGTATGACTTGGAGGATCTTATCGACTGTGACAGCCTCCTCTCCTTCTAGCCAGCGCTTGCATGCTTGCTTCAATTTGTGGGCAAACATGTGGAAGGAGCTTCCCCCATTGTAAGACAAAGAGCGGAACTGAACTCGGTAGGTCTCTGGAGTGACTGCATAATACTTCTGCACCGCTCTTTTAATGGCCTCATAGTCCCGCTGATCACTAGGGTCCATGGCTCTGAGAGCTTCCGCAGCCCCATCTCGTAGGTGTCCCACCAGATACCGGACCCAATCCTTCTCTGGGACTTCCATCAGGTGGCACTGGTGTTCGAAGTCCTGAAAATATCCATCAACATCCCCAGCCGCTTCATCAAAGGTCTTGAAGTGTTTATGGGAGACATATGGTGGTTCTCTCACTGTTGGGCTGGGGGTCGGCGTTTGATTATAATTCCTCGTAGTTATCTCAGCCATTCGCCTTTCATGCGCCATTCTTTCCTTTTCATGCGCCATTCTCTGTTCCTCCTTCTCCGTTTCCTGAGCCCTCTGTAACGCTCTACTCCTTTGCTCTGCAGTTGCTCCTAGCCCCAGCACTGCCAATTCCTCCTCATACAAAACAACCCATCTGCTCTTTTGGGTCTGTACCTGCCACTCCTGTATCTCTCCAGTCTCCTGGGGGCAGCCCTCCTCATGGTCGCTTTGCAGGGTCATCTCCTCCAGTGCCTCGATCAGTTGATCTTTCGTTCTTCCCTGGTAACTCAGGTTTAGTTCCCGGGCCCTTACTTGTAGACTTGCCATAGTCCAGTTCCTGTATTCTGAGGTTGTGGCTCCATTAATCGCTGAGCTGCTGTAGTCCATCTCGCTGTCCGCTGTTGATCCCACCACTGCCAACCAGTTGTCACGGAGCAAAGGTATACGTCTTCCTCCGGATGGTCTTTTGAATCAACACGGACGCAAGAGGTCGGGAGACAACAGCAATTTATTGTAATCCACAAAGTTAGTAGCCGGCAGCGGTCACATCAACCGTAATAACAATAAGTCCACAGAAGTCACAATCCAATGATAACTTTGGTTCCTTGGTCCTGTAACTATATCCTGGCTCTCTGCAGAGCTGTGCACAGGCCGGCTAACACATACTAACTGCTAGCTACAACTATATACTAAGACTGTTACTTCCTCTATCTGTGGGTGGGGAGGGCTGAGTCACAGATCCTTCCCCCCTCACCTATACCAAGGAGAGCAGACTCCCTGTCTCCTGTGGACAATGCACCGTCCAACATCTTCTTGGAGACACTGATCAGATTATCTCCACCCATTGTCCTCACTGGTCCTCACTAGTTAGAGGTATTTGCATACAATGTGCTAACACACTAGACCCTAATCAGCCAACTACACACTGATGTTTACAACAGGTTAGAGAATACATTCCACATGAAATATATATTACACATTGCCTATAGTATAGACTCTAACCATCCCGTGACATAATAATGTACAGCACCATGGGATTAATCTAATAATGTACAGCACCATGGAATTAATATAATAATGTACAGCACCATGGAATTAATATAATAATGTACAGCACCATGGGATTAATCTAATAATGTACAGCACCATGGAATTAATATAATAATGTACAGCACCATGGGATTAATCTAATAATGTACAGCACCATGGGATTAATCTAATAATGTACAGCACCATGGAATTAATATAATAATGTACAGCACCATGGGATTAATCTAATAATGTACAGCACCATGGAATTAATATAATAATGTACAGCACCATGGGATTAATCTAATAATGTACAGCACCATGGAATTAATCTAATAATGTACAGCACCATGGAATTAATATAATAATGTACAGCACCATGGAATTAATATAATAATGTACAGAGCACCTAGGGATTAATACAACGATGTACAGCACCATGGAATTAATATAATAATGTACAGCACCATAGGATTAATATAATAATGCAGAGAACCATGGAATTAATATATTAATGTCCAGCGCCATGGAATTAATGTAGTAATGTCCAGCACCATGGGATTAATATAATAATGTACAGCACCATGGGATTAATATAATAATGTACAGCACCATGGAATTAATATAATAATGTACAGCACCATGGGATTAATATAATAATGTACAGCACCATGGGATTAATATAATAATGTACAGCACCATGGGATTAATACAATAATGTACAGCACCATGGAATTAATGGTGCTATATAAATAAATAAATAATAATATTAACTAGTAGGAGACCCCTCAGACGTTTCCATCAGGAAGCCTGGCCGTGTATTGGACCATATGTAATGTACAGGAGTATGGACACAGAGACTCTATCTATCTCCTATCTATCTATCTATCTATCTATCTATCTATCTATCTATCTATCTATCTATCCTCTATCTATCTATCTATCTATCTATCTATCTATCTATCTCCTATCTATCTATCTATCTATCTATCTATCTATCTATCTATCTATCTATCTATCTCCTATCTATCTATCTCCTATCTATCTATCTATCTATCTATCTATCTCCTATCTATCTATCTATCTATCTATCTATCTATCTATCTATCTATCTATCTATCTATCTATCTATCCTTCTCTTTCCATGCTTCCCCTGTAGTCCATGTTACAGGTAGTTACTAAACTCATTTTCCTATATAACAGCCGCACGTTTCATAGGGACATTTGCCAAATTCTGTGTTACTTCATTATGAGTAACTAGAGAGAGTCCGTCTGGCTCCCGGCTCCCCTGTGATTTGCTAAATTAATAACAAGCCTTGCCCTGGCCTGACTGTCCTCCGCTGCCTCCATCACACAAAGCTCGGCTTCTTTCTTTCACGTCCACATAGTCCACTCTTAGTCTCCGAATATGTAATCTTTATATGGGAGCAAAAGTTTTTTCCTAGAATATTCTGCACCAACACTTCCCATGTCCTCCAAATATCCATCATGGACATAGACTGACATTAAAATTCTGGCCAGCAGGTGGAGCCTATGGGATTATTGCCTATTGCTCTATTACTGCTCCTAAGCTCCCCCTGGTGGTGGCTGCAGACAGCCAGATATTTATTATATGGGAGGGATTTATTAAGACCAGCATAACTGGTGCCGATAATACTTTGGGGCTGTTATAGGTTTCAGGTATAATGTACACCACCCAAAGGCCCTCCTTGATCCCTCTGGCACTTTCCATGATACCCAGTCCTACCCTCATAGTGGGCAATGACTTGTTCCTCGCCACCATTTTTTGTTATGTCCTATCCCTGCCCCTAGACCTCTCCATGGTCTATGACAACATCACATAAGATCCAGGGTAAGTATGAGGAGCAGGCATAGTGTGAACAGACATCTGGCTCCTTCCTCTCGTCTGTGCAGAACTTGCTGAGAATGACACAGAGAGTCGAAATAATGAAGACATTTCCAGGCTCAGCAGAATCGCAATGTGACCTCGTATGGAGATGAGAATGTGTCATAGCGACTTCACTGACAAGAAAACAAAACGTCAAATTCACTCTCCACCTCCATGTTTTCATATCCAAATGTTAAACTGATTCAATTACTATACACTACGTTATACTATGTGCAGGGGCCACTATGGGGCATTATACTATGTGGAGGGGCCACTATGGGGGATAATACTGTGTGGAGGGGCCACTATGGGGCATTATACTATGTGGAGGGGCCACTATGGGGGATAATACTGTGTGCAGGGGCCACTATGGGGCATTATACTATGTGGAGGGGCCACTATGGGGGATAATACTGTGTGGAGGGGCCACTATGGGACATAATACTGTGTGCAGGGGCCACTATGGGGCATTATACTATGTGGAGGGGCCACTATGGGGGATAATACTGTGTGGAGGGGCCACTATGGGACATTATACTGTCTGGAGGCCACTTTGGGATGTTCTAACATGTGGAGGCCAGGAAAGAGGGTGCTATGCTGTGTGTGTGGGGGTCAAAAGTTTGCTATGGGGCCCAGTTGGTGCACTGGGGGTGGTCCTTCATCTCTGGGAGCACTGCTGATAGGTAATGTCTTAGCAGTGGGATGATAAACTCCTACTGCAAGAGGTGGCGTAGGCAGGAGATGGTTGGGGTCTGAGTATCAAAAACAGTGCTCCAGGAAGCGAAAGGCATGCCTCCAGTGCACCAACTGCCTCATTTGCATAAGAATTCAAGGTTTTTCTCCAAATCTACAAATATGACCTACATATCTCTGTAATGTGCTCTGTAATATAGTGCTGACAGTATGATTGGGGGAGGTGATAGTCTGCCTTTAAAAAGGATCAAAGCTGATCCAGGCTCCATCCTCTGTGATGGGATTGCGATCCTGTATACGGAAATATAAAAAAGTTCAGGGTGTTAAAATATGAGGACTCTAAGAAATTTTTATTTTTATTGCACAATTTTAATTTTTTTTAAGGGGTTACATTTTTTTTCAAAAGCGGCTAATTGTATAGCACCATAAAATACAGGTGACACTAGGTTCACGTCCGCAATCGTGTTTGAGAGCCCCTGAATGGAAACCTAATCCACTGTGTAAAGCAGTTACCAGAGGAATGGGGAACGGAATCCCCCAACTGAGTGCAGGTGTGAACCGAGCCTGACATATCATTCTGGCTGCTCAGTGAACACCGTAAAAACAAAGCCTGTATGAGCTAGTTCACATGGGGTTACACGTGAACACATTCCATCGCGGCTGCCGCAACGGAATGCCCCTGCAGTACACTGGCATCCTGTCGCGGCTTTCCACTCCGGATTAGGCCTAGTCCGGAGGGTGGTGTCGCGAGGCGGATGCCGTGGCTGAATCAGCCGCGGAATCCGCCTGAAGAAAGGGCAGCTCGCTTCTTTTTTCCGCGAGTGGGAACAAACCGCTCATGGAAAAAGGAAATGACCGGCTCCCATTGATTTCAATGGGAGGTGGCAGGATTTTAACGTGGATTCTGCATCAAAATCCTGACCATTATGCCCTCTGTAAACTATCCTTAAGAAAGTCACAGAAATGCAGTTTTTCTCCAATTCCACCCCATTCTGAATTTTTTTCCAGATTCTCAGTACATCGTATGGGATATTTAAAGGGATTCTACCATTAAAAACCTTTTTTCCGTGGATAACATGTCGGAATAGCCTTTAGAAAGGCTATTCGTCTCTTACCTTTAGATGTGATCTCCGCCGTGGCGTTACTTAGAAATACCGTTTTTTACCGGTATGTAAATTAGTTCTCTGGCAGCGATGGGGGCGGGCCCCAGCACTGCCCGAGAACTGGATCCTGCGCCACTTCTATCTTCTGCTGGATCCTCCCCTTCTTTCTTCGGTGGCGTCACCTCTGTCGGCTCTGACACTAGTAGAGCCGACTGCGCATGCGTGCAATTGCGGCCTCAGAACTATGGCCGCGCAAGCGCAGTCGGCTCTACTAGTGTCCCACTGGAAGGAGCCAACTGCGTAGGCGTCCGATGCAACGCTGAAAAAAACGAAGAAGGAGGGGGGGGGGGTTCCAGCAGAAGATAGAGGCGTCGCTGGAGCCGGTTTTCAAGCAGCAGTGGGGACGCCCCCATCGCATTTCCAGTGCTGGGGGACGCCCCCATCGCTGAGAGAGAACTAATTAGCATACCGGTAAAAACCGGTATTTCTAACGAACGGCGCGGCGGAGATCACTTCTAAAGGTGAGAGATGAATAGCCTTTCTAAAGGCTATTCCGACGTGTTATTTAGAAAAAAAAGTTTTTTAATGGTAGAATCCCTTTCATGATACCACTATGCTGGAGTTTAGGGTTCCAAACCTCTGTACTCTACTACTACTCATGCCGGTATTCTTAACAGTCAAAGGTTGAAGGTGCCCAATGTCTGGTGAGATGAGTCCGCTGATGGACTTCGGCGCATGCGCAATGTGGACGTTCAACCTTTAACAGCTTGCTGACTGTTTAGACGTCCTAGACGAACCCACCAGTTTCATGTGCACATTCACCGAATCCTTCTTTAGTGATAAATCAAATCTGATTTTTTCCAAATTTAAGACATAGGTATATGTTATTTTTACTGGTACGCAAAATGAACCGCGCCTAGGGCCTAGGGAACCCTGGTTAAGAACCACTGTCCTAGACAGTCTCGCAGGTTCCCTTTAAGGGTAATGGTGAGGAGGGCCACTAGTTATTCACACTTTATTTGATGACCCGTGAAAACTTTTTGGGTGTCCTGATATTTTCCAGAAATCTCTATACAAGTGACCATCTGACACGTAACCGAGGTCAGGGACCTGCTGAATTCAAGGCCTTTCTATGTATCGTGGGCCTGCGTCCAGAACTAGTATTCATCCGTGAATCAGATGAGATTTTCCGTCACTTGTAAAGTCCAGGGTTTTTATAGCTGTGAAGGTTGCGTCCAGTTCACAATTTTCCATAGAGACAAGTGTAAATACTCCCCTCCCCCACGCCCCAGAGTCAGTAAAGTAAAAAAGACAGTATGTGGAAAAAAAAAAGTCTCGGCTCCGTCGTCTCGGCACATCTGGTTTTCATATCTGCCTTCTAGAAAGTTGGTTGGCCTGTAATAATGTGACCTGGTTCTCTCTGGGCCTGTTCTGTATAGAGCGATGACTGTATACTGTACAATTATTGCTTCTCTGGTGCTTATCCAGCTGAAGATTAGTTTACAAGACAGAAAAACAGCTGTCCGCGTATTACCAGGAAGAGCGCGGCGGATCTAACGGCATTTTATGCCACTTGCTGGATTATATCGTCTTATAGTGCAGCTTGGCAGATGGAGAGCAAATAAGCATTAGGTCTAAAATACTTCAAGAGCCCTAGTAATCCGGGATTGATCGCCTCCCTGCCCCGTTTTGTTCTAACTCATGGATGGGTCCATAACTCTTAAAGGGGACTTGTCACCACATCTGGAAAAGCCTGATCATGTGATCGGCGCCGTCACTCTGAGCAATTTTGGTGTTTCGTTTATCCAAATCTGTTCAGCTATTCCAAAGTTATAAACCCATTTCAATGGATATGAAACCCCGCCTCCAGAGAAACCATAAACCATAAACCCACTTGGCCACTACACCCTAATTTGTGTCAACCCTAAAAGGGCTTATATCTTTGGAATGGCCGAATGGATTTGGATAAACAAAACACTACAATGCTCCGGGTGACTGCGCTGAACACATGATGGATGTCATTGGGCTTTTCAGACTTGGTCTTCTTCAAACGATGACTCCATGTATAAAAATTTACCGCTTGTTCAGTTTCGTAATCTTACCCATAGGGGCAGTATGGTGGGAATTTATTGTAGTATTAGTTTTTAATATGTTGTGTTAATTAGTTGGAGAGGTGACTACAAGTCCAGAATGGTAAGTTGTCCAGGCTAAGAAAAATGTATTAATTAGGCTGGGGAGGTGAAAAAAACATAAAAATCATATCCCAAGTGGCAGGGGTGAACCTTCCTTTTTTTGCCACCCGAGGCGGACGACAGAAAGCTTGGGGGGCCGAGCGGAGGGGGCGGAGTGAAGGGGCAGGGTGGAGCGAAGGGGGCGGGGCGGAGCGGCGTTAGCAGGCAGAGAGCAGGCAGGGAGAGGACCTGCTCTCTGCCTGAGCGTGAGGGGAGGCCGCTGCATCCACAGGGCCTCCCCAATCCACCGCTCGCTTCCCGTGCTGCTGAGACGGTGACGCTAAGCACCCCCCCCCCCCCCCCCGCCGGGGCCCTGGCATAGCGCCACCTGACGCTTCAGGTCGCCTCATGGGAGCTGCTGGTGTCCTCTCAACATGGTCCAGTCCCTAGCTGTGATGTCCTGGGTCCCTTCCTTAGATTGGCCTTGGTAGCCTAAGGGAAGGACCCAAGGATGTCACAGGTAGTGAGGTCACGTGTCCTTCGTCCTTCGCTGAGGCCACTGATTGTCTTCGGCGGTCACATGCGGCGGGGACTTCCGTCGTAAAAAAACAATGAAGCTTCAGGACTGGACTGCGTTGAGAAACACCAGCACGCCCGGGACAGTTTTTTTTTTTTTTTTTTTTTTTGGCGCCGCCCCCTGAGAGGCTGGCTGCCTTTGATGCAGTGCTCCAAGCTGGGAGCAAACTTTTTCTTTCCTTTTTCACTCTTTTTCTCTATATCTTCAAGAATCCGGTAACCAAGCAATCTAGCACTATGAATTTAGCAACTATAAATCGAATGGAAGACCCTGTGGAGTTTTTGTTCCTTTTGTTTCCATTGTAAAGCATGGACTCAAGACCTGGTTCAGCTGGTTTCCACATGTGCCTGTTACCATCCCCTCAACTAGGACAGCATGGCTCAACATGCGGCATGGAAGAGAAACCTACATGGAAATGCGGACTTCTTCGTTCAAGGAGATGATTTCTGGCGTCAATTGCTGATGTGTGAAGATGCTACAGCTGACTGGTATTTCTTTCTATTACTGTGGACACGTGGGACACTGTTACAGCCTGGGAACCATCACCCACCTACCCCAAGAGTTATGGAAGCTTGGCAAGAGAGCAGCACCATGTATACCTGGATGGTCTCTGACTTCCTTGGGGCAGTAGAACACTGTGGTAAGGAGGAGGAGGAGGGCTTGTGATGAAGGACATTTGGGGCATTTTTTGTGGTTAAAAGGACAATAGTGCTGATGCAAGATACCGAACTATCAGCTGTGAGCAGGAGATCTCACCACCTACCAAAGGAACTGCCACATGTTATCATGATAGCTGCATATGCCCCCCACCTCTGCAAAAAATTTCTGCTTGTTATATCCACATGCTGTGACCCCCCTCCTCGTGTCCTACAACCAAGTCGGCTGTATTATTATTATTATTATACTTATTATTATTAACATCAATCTGCACAGAGAACTAAATGATCCTGCAGTGTGTCTGTGTTTTTTTCTTTTTTAGTTGCTATGATTCCTAGGATTTCTCTATCTGCCATGAGCTTCTATGTGTTTCTCTCTTGTTATATACTACTGTACCATCTATGAAACTGTATCACTGAAATTTCCCCATTGTGGGACTATTAAAGGAATATCTTATCTTATCTTATGTTTTGTGTGCTTATTTTTACCTCCTCCAGCCTAATTAAAAAATAAAATTTCAGCCCGGACAACCCCTTTAATGCTTTCCCCATGAGGGCACAGAAGTTATCAATCAGACATGTCTCCTCTAGTGGGCCATTCCAACACTGGGATAGGACACCCCATAGCATCTGGTGACATAGGGGAGTCTAGTCATTTAGTAACAGTTTTCCTCTTTATGGAGGAGAGCTGATTTGCATACCGTTTTCCCGTATAGCATTGCCTATATGTAATACACAGACCAGCTGGATCTCTTCAAGGGGAACCAGTTTTTCTGCGGTGTTCCTTTAACTCTACCTCCTCCATGTATCTAAGCCAATGTTGTCACCCACCGCCATATGTCATACTTTATGTATGAACGCCAAAAAGGGAACACAGACAATGCATTAGGAAATACGCTGCAGGTACGGAATACAATAGTCTCCAACAAAAATGGTTGCAAATTATTGATAAGGGAAAACATTGTTCAGGGAGGTGACGGGTCTGCTGCCAAATGGATTAAAACTTTACATGGTTTGCACTCAGGATGATGGCGCCTGCCGGGATGAAGGGCTTTCTGCAAATTATATTTTAGTATTCAAGGTCAGAAGCGACTTATGAGACGGACTTGGCGCTGCCGGGGGCTTCACTAACAAGGATGAGTGATGATCAGCGCAGGGTAGCGGGGGGGAAAATGTCACAAATGTCTAATAGGAAGTTTAAAGGAATTGTCCTTATTGTTTCATTGTAGGTATATGCTGGGTCCACTGTGGTTGGTATTGCAGCTCAGACCCATTTACTTGACTAGGACTGAGCTGCTGCTGTACCATGTGACCTGTGAATGTGACGTCATCAGCGCAGGTGTCAGACCTCCACCAATCACATATGGATGAGCGATCCTAGGAATAGGTCATTAATATTTTAGCCCCGGTTTAGGCAGTTTAGGGATACATTTCTGATCACGGAGGGTTAGACTACGAGGACCCCCAGTGATCATGGTTTATCCAAGACCCCATATACATGGCCACCCTTCCATTTCCATCTCTATCAGTCCCAGGGTATTGAATAGAGCAGTGGTCAGGCACGGCCATCACCACTACATTCATATGGGGCAGTGTTCTTGTGATCGGTGGGGGTCCCCAATGATCAGGCGGCCAGGGATCAGATATTTATCCCCAGTCCTGGTCACAAGTGTTATTAGTAGGAAAACCCTTTTATAGGGTTATTTCCCTATAACGTATATGCCTGGTAGGTCTCCGGCCAACCTCTGGGACCCTCACCTGGAAGCATAATGGGGACCCCATTACATTGAAATGAATGTCCTTTCTCCGGGGATATCTATGGGACCCTCATCATGACACAGAACCCATAAATTCTGCTCCTTTTACTGCAGGGTATTCATTAGGATTACTGATCAGTATAAGAAGGTAATGTATACATTGAAAATACTTCCAGTATATAATGCTGGCTTTGGGGGATGGGTAATGGCGGACAATATATCATTGCCTTACCTGGCTGATCTGTCCAGAACTCAGATGCCATAGTATTGGAATTACAGCTTCCTGTAAGACAAGCAAAAATTCATGTAAATCCTAATATTTCTGACCATTGAAGCTGTATACAGATCTGAGGGCTGTCTGACAATACATTGGTCGTTCCAATCCCCACCTAGCCCAATGCTTGGGAACGCCAAAGTCAAAGAAGGGACCCTCTTCCTAAAGCCAGTAGTGGGAACAATACATATAGGGGGCTTGGTGAGGGGGAGATCAGAGATGTAACTTGAAGCTCCTGGACCCCTAGTTTGTAATGGGGGGCCACCATTACCATGTGCCCTCTATAATACTGGTTTCTTGTTATGTTGGGCCCCGTCAGGATCCAGAGTCCCGTAACGGGATTGTTACCTCTGCAAACCCTATAGCTACACCAATGGGGGAGACAGATGTGGGCAGCACCTTGCCTATAAAATCTGATCATTATTATATTACAATAGTATTACATTATTATTGTTTTATATCATTATATTATATATTATAATTCTATAATATTACATTACTATATATTACTAGCCTAGTGGATGACCCGCCTATATTCAGCAACTTGCTGCCATCGATGGTTTGGCTGCTCCGGCATTTTGGCAGTTCTTAACCTGTCCTGCTGCTGAACTTGTTCCTCACACCGTGCCTGGGATTGTTCTGGCATCTCAACAGCTCCCTGGGACGCCATATAATGAGCATGTTGTTGGTGTTGATGATCCACCTGCTTCGGAGTTTCAACAGCTGTCAAGCTGGCCTGTCACTGAATTTGTTCCTCGCGCTGTGCCTGGGATTGTTCCGGTATCTCAGCAACTCGCTGGGATGCCAAATAATGAGTGTGTTGTTGGCATTGAAGTTGCGCCTGCTCCGGCATTTCTGCAGATCTGTGTTATGTCAGTCCAGGTAGCCGCAACGGGGTTAAGGAATAGCAGTAGGGAATCTCGCCCTGCACTACTCCCACTAGCTATCCCGGTCCCTGCCTCACGGGTGTGGGTCGGCTGTTCTCAGGCTAAGCCTGACCCCGACAGCTCCTCTCTCACTGATACCGTAGGCCTAGAGGGAAGTGGGAGAAGGAATGCCCTATAAGACCTCTAGGGACTGGAGACTAAAGGGGGTCACCCCTAACGAACAAGTGAAGCTGCTACTGACAGGGACTGACAAGGGTGTGCGCTGACTAACAACACAAGCAGCACACAGGAAACATGTGGGAAAGGATTCCCCCAAACCAATATGGGAAGGAACCTTACACTAGGAAACAAACACAGGGAAACTGAGTAGAAATCAAAGGATAAGGAAATTCACTCACACAGTCAATTATACACAGAGGGAGGATTGGTGAACACAGAAGGGAAAACACACAAACCAACTCGTCCACCCAAACCTCCCAAAAACCAACCACGGAACTTCCTCTATCCCAGATAACCACCTACTCCTCCTGCTAAGGCCTAGCTCTGTAAAAGCGACACTCAGCACAGAACCATGGGAGGCATGGGTTTAAATACAGAGTAGAGACCACTCCTCCCAGGTGCAAATGGGAGGACAGACTAATCAACCAGGAAATAAAGCTGCCTACCAGCAGTGCGTGCGTGCAAGTCAGAAGGTGTGCACCAATACCCACGACAGGACAACCCCGCAGCGCCAGGATGCCACCCCAGACACTGCGCAGCCAAAAACTCCCCAGGTAAGAAAAATAGAAAGTAATGAACCTAAATACTCCTAACAGGATCCTCCCCTCAAGGAGAAGACTCCGGATTCTCTAGGAGCATCCTTCTTCGGGAACTCCTTGTGGAATTTCTCCACGAGTCTGGGGGCTGACATATCCGACTCCAGGACCCAAGAATTATCCTCAGGACCGTATCCCTTCCATGCCACCAGATACCGTAGCTTCCCCCGAACATATTTGCTATCCAGAACTCGGGATATCTCATACTCCCCGGACTCAGAAACTGGTGGAACCTTAACTGGAGACGTTCCCTTCTTGGCCTTCTTTAACAAGGAGACATGGAACACCCGGTTTATCTTCCACCTTTTAGGTAGTTGCAGCTGCGCCGCCACTTCATTTACCATCTTGATGATCTTAAAAGGACCCACAAACCTGGGACCCAGCTTCTTGCTAGGAACCTTCAACCTGATATTCTTGGTGGACAACCAAACCATCTCACCAGGGAAGAACTGCAACTCTCCTCTCTTCCGATCCGCCTGGACCTTAGCCTGGTGCGACGCCCGCACCAGATTCTCTCGGATACGGGACCATACCCCTTGCAGCTTTTTAGAAAATAGCTCCTCCTCCGGAACTGGGGAAGAAATGGAAGAAAATACTCCGAAAACAGGATGTCTACCACCGGAGCAAAAAAAATGTGTGGTACCTGTGGGATTGGAATCATGGTTGTTTAGGGAAAATTCTGCCAGGGGGAGAAAGGCAGCCCAATTATTCTGGTTCTCTCGAACAAAACACCTCAAAAACTGTTCCACATCCTGATTCTTCCTCTCTGTTTGTCCGTTAGACTCTGGGTGAAACCCGGAGGAAAACGACAGTGTAACTCCCAACCTGCTGCAAAAAGCCCGCCAGAATTTAGCCACAAATTGCGGTCCCCTGTCCGAAACGATCTCCTCAGGAAGACCATGCAACCTTACAATTTCTTTAATAAACGCCTCTGATAGTGTCTTGGCACATGGCAGCCTGGAAAACGGGATCAAATGGCACATTTTCGTGAAGCGGTCAACGACTACCCAAATGACCGTGAAACCCTTAGACACCGGAAGGCCCGTGATGAAATCCATAGACAGATGAGTCCAAGGTGCCTTAGGAGGTTCCAATGGATGTAGAAGACCGTGGGGACGGGTATGCGACACCTTGGCTCTTGCACAGACCGAACAATTTTGAACAAACTGCAAGACATCCTTACTCCACCCTGGCCACCAAAAATTCCTAGACACCAATCTCATGGTCTCTGAAACCCCCGGGTGACCAGCAAGAACCGACTCGTGATACTCCCTCAGGAGACTTTGTCGGAGAGTAGTTGGGACAAAAAGCTTGTTTCTAGGTATCTTGGAAGGTGCAGCGTGTTGCGCTTCGATCAAGGCCTTCTCCAATTTCGTGCCCAATACTGCTACCACCACTCCATCCCCAAGAATAGTGGCAGGCGCCTCTCGTTCCTCCTCAGTCGACATATACCGGGATAAAGCATCAGCCTTAACATTCTTTGAACCCGGCACATAAGTCACGGTAAAATGGAACCGCGCAAAAAATAGAGCCCATCTGGCCTGCCGTGCATTTAATCTCTTCGCCGACCCAAGATAAACCAAATTCTTGTGGTCAGTAAATACCTGGACTGGCCTTCTGGCCCCCTCCAGGAAATGACGCCAATGTTCGAACGCTAGTTTTATTGCCAGTAGTTCCCTATCTCCGATGTCATAATTCCGTTCAGAGGCAGAGAATTTCTTAGAAAAGAAGGCACAGGGATGCGTACCCTCCTCGAACTCCTGAGAAAGTACTGCTCCCACCCCCACCGAGGAGGCATCCACCTCCACTCGGAAGGCCAACCTCTCATCCGGCTGTCTCAAAATGGGAGCGGACGAGAATCGCTTCTTCAGTTCTTCAAACGCAGCTAGCGCCTCTGGCGACCACTTAGCACAGTCAGCCCCCTTCTTAGTCAAGTCCGAGATAGGTTTCACAACCTCAGAAAATCCCTTGATAAACTGGCGATAATAGTTGGAGAACCCCAAGAACCGTTGGACCGCCTTTAGGTTCTCGGGTCGCGGCCACTCCAAGACTGCCCTGACCTTCTCAGGGTCCATCTCGAATCCCTTTTCCGATAGGATATAGCCAAGGAAACATAATTTATTGACCGTGAACACACATTTCTCCAGCTTAGCACTTAATTGGTTAACCCTCAGGAGATCTAAAACCTCTCTCACTCTCTCCCAATGAGTCTCCAAATCCGGGGTGTAAATGAGTATATCGTCCAGATAGACCACAACCCCCCTCCCTATGACGGCACTTAAAACATCATTAATAAAATTCTGAAAAAACGCAGGCGCATTGGTTAGACCGAAAGGCATCACAAGATTCTCAAAGTGTCCTAGGGGTGTGTTAAACGCTGTTTTCCACTCATCTCCCTTCTTGATTCTCAGCAAGTTATACGCCCCACGTAAATCTATTTTACTAAACCAGCGGGCTCCCGTAATCTGGCTGAATAGATCCGAGATCAACGGAATGGGATAGGGATTCCGCACCGTGATTTTGTTAATCTCCCTAAAATCCAAACAAGGGCGCAACCCTCCATCTTTCTTCTTTACAAAGAAAAACCCCACTGCTACTGGGGACTTAGATGGGCGAATATGCCCCACCTCTAGACTCCCCTCAATATACTCTTTGAGCGCCTCCCTCTCCGGAATAGTGAGATTGTACAACCGTGTCTTGGGTAGCACTGCATTTGGTATAAATTTAATCGAGCAATCATAGGTGCGATGTGGTGGTAATGTCTTGGCTGCCCTTTCCTCAAAGACCTCTCTGAACTCACATATTTCTTGAGGCAAATTGTCTATAGACAAAGACATAACGGATATGGGCAGACATCGACCATTACACCCCTGCCCCCAAGAAACTACTGACTCGGTCTCCCAGTTGATAATAGGGTTATGCTGCTTCAGCCAGGGCCACCCCAACACTACTTGTGCTGGTAATTTAGACAACAAGAACAAGTCAATCTCTTCCCTGTGGCCACCCACAATAAACTCCAGACCCTCCACCTGTTTGGAGATGACAGCTTGCTGTAGAGGGGTCTTATCAATAGCCCACACCGGTATCTGAGACTCCAAGACCAAAGGACTCACCCTTAATTGCTCACAAAACTCTGAGTCAATAAGGTTGACTGCCGAACCACAATCAACCAAAATCCGGCACTTCTGCCCATTTACCCATCCTTCAAGGGTCAACCCGGCAGTCTGAGTACAGGAAATATGCACACCTCCCTCCTTAGTAGGTTTTCTCCCTTTACCCTCAATAGACCTGGGGTTATTACTCTCCTTGGCGAACCATTCTCTGGAGGGGCATACCCTTGCTACATGTCCCATCCCTCCACACACAAAACAGCGTACTGTGCGGGACCCTTCACTCTTGGGTCCAGCACTTCGCACAGTGGCCCCAATCTGCATGGGTTGGTCCCCCGGGTCCTCTCTAAAAACAGAGAATTGAGGAGGGCTAACCCCCCCTAGGACTCTTGTCTCCACGCTCCCGGAGGCGCCGTCCAACTCTAATTGCCAGCTGCATGGCCTCCTCTAGATCTCCCGGAACAGGGTGAGAAACTAGATGGTCTTTAACCTGGTCCGAGAGCCCTGTCTCAAACTGACTAAGTAGAGCGGGGTCATTCCAGTGTACTTCTGCTGCCCACCTACGAAACTCTGTGCAATATTTCTCTATAGCGTGATCCCCTTGCACCACACGTCGTAGGTTATACTCAGCCGTGCGTACCCTGTCTGGGTCGTCATACAGTAACCCCATTGTGGAGAAAAACGCCTCTACAGTTAGTAAGCAAGCTGAGTCGGCTGGTAACGAATGTGCCCAGATGAGGGGATCATCTCTCAATAAAGTAATAATAATCCCAACTCTCTGTACCTCAGAACCGGAGGAAAACGGCCGTAGCCGGAAATACAAAAGACAGTCCCTTTGAAATCGGAAAAAATCTGACCTCTTACCTCGGAAGGGTTCAGGTAAGCTGACTTTTGGCTCCAGAGGCCGACCCACAGGGGCGCTACTCACCTGCCTCTGTATGCCCTCCACCTGAGAGGCTGTGTGTTGAGCCAGGATGCCACCCCAGACACTGCGCAGCCAAAAACTCCCCAGGTAAGAAAAATAGAAAGTAATGAACCTAAATACTCCTAACAATCTGAAGTTGGTCTGGCACTGAAGTTGTTCTTGGCACCGTGTCTGTTATTGTTCCGGCATCTCAGCAGCTCACTAGGATGCCATATAATGAGCGAGTTGTTGGCGTCGATGATCCCCCTCAGCTCCGCTTGAGGAGAAATCTGTGACTTCTGGCTTGCTTCATAGCTTTCGTTGTTTACATAGTTACATACATAGTTGATGAGCTTGGATAAAGACATTAGTCCATCAAGTCCAACCTATAACCCTACAATCCCTACAGTGTTGATCCAGGGGAAGGCAAAAAAACCCATGAGGCTCCTGCCAATTGCCCTATTTCAGGGGAAAAAATTTCTTCCCGACTCCAAATTTCCAAATTTCTTCCCGACTCCAAATCTGGATCAACGTGTCCTATTTGCGACAAATTAGATTTTCATTTTCCAGACATGTTTAAAATTAACAAACTGGCAATTTGAATTAAAGGTGTTTGCCCATGTCAGCATGTCAGCACAGCCTGGACCAGATCAGATAATATGCAAATGTGTATACACACTGAGGGTTAGCATGTGTTTACACAGAGAGATAACAGCCCTGGGACCTGAGATAACCTGCTGCAAGAGCAGTGTAATATAGTATGTGAACATAAATTCATAACAGTCGTGATGCCATGTCATTTACCGGGATACAAAGTAGCCGATGTGTTAATCAAGGTTACAATCTATCTATGTGCCCAATTTCATTCAAATCCATTCAACCGTTTTTGCGTGAAAGAGGAACAAACATCCAAACTTTCACATGTATAATATGAGTAGGATAGGATTACATTATATTACACTATTATTATATTATTATTTTATTTATTGTAACATTATATTATCTATTATAATTATTTATTATATTATTATATATTATTATTATATTACATATTATATTATTATTATATACACTACTGTTACTTGGATGGACCTAGGCCACACCCATATGCCCCACCCACATTTAATTGAGACCACACCCCTTTTACACTCCAGGTCCATTACGCAGGACTGCTGCTGACAGACGAGACTTTCCATTTTCTTACGTAATTCTACTTTAGGAGTAAAAAAAAACCTGAAAACCCAATCTAATATCTCACAAATTGAATATTTTGTATTACTCAATATCTTAAAAAATCGGGTTCACGACATGTTCCTTTAAGTTTGCAACCGTCTGCCCACACATGTCAGTAAGGAAAAATGAGTGTTAGACACATTTACACTTTTTTCTACTTTTTTCTCGCCGGTTGCCAAGCAACAGCCGCGGCAGATAAATCCGGCAATAACTCCACATTCTTTTATCATCTTAAATTATTAAAACATGAAAGAAACATCAGTAGAAAAATACATTGTTTTGTCTCTCTGCACTTTGATCGAAAAATCGACCCTAAGTGAGTGGATTAAAGAGAACCGAGCGCAAAGAGCCGCCATCGGGGCCTGTGTGGGGGCGTGGGATCCGACAATGGCTGAATCCGGGGGTCCGTCACGGAGCCAGGCCGTGGGCTGCCTGACTTTTTATCAGATTAAACCGATTTCGTAGCCCTGACTCGCAGCAGATCAGGAATCTTACGCATAGGTTATACAGGCCTGTGTTATCCCATCCACAAGAGACAATTAAAGGCAAGGTTAAAGGGTAACCTTGATAATCGTGGTGTTCTTTTATCCCGACAGATAAAGAAATAGCCTAGCAAACTGGTAAGCCCAGTTGTCACTTTAGTCATCCATTTCCAGGAGGTGTAATAGAGGGACATCCCTCTGTGTATTGCCCATGAAACAGGAACACTTGGTCGCTGAAGACGATGCCCACGATCAGTGCTTCAGCTCCTGAGCGGACGCCATATTTAATCTCCCGACATCCGCTTTACTGTTGTGGTGGATGTTGGGAAAGGATTAAAAGGGTTAATCAGGATTAGAAAACATGGTGTCTTTCTTCTTCTAAGGAAGTGACATCATTTCCATCGGTCCCATGGCCATGCTACAGCTCTGTCCCATTCATGAACCTTACTTGTTCATTGCCTGCATTGCCGACTATGACGATCCCCATCAATCACACAGCTAGGAGGAATAGGGCGGTCATCGAGCATACGCTTTGCCTTTCCATTCCAAATTTTTGACAACCCCCAACTGATCTATCATGTATGACCTATCCAATGGATAAATGACAAATGCAAAGAAGAATAACTATCACCATACTCAGTCATTCATTTGAATGGCCACTGTGTAATACCTCTTTTTTCCTGTAGTGGCCGCTGCAGAGGAAATAAATGGGGGATACTGAAGCCAGATGTGCAGCGATCAGTTGATCGACAGGTTGGTTTTACAGTATTTGTGCGGTGTGAATATGGAGCAAAGTATTTCAGACTTAGCCAAATTACAAAAGAAACTTTATTCTGTGAATCATACAAGACGCTGCGCGGAGACATCTGGGATTTGTATTCTCAGCGACTACTTTCTAGTATAAACCTCCTTCAAGTGTGAAAAGATTATTTAGTTTTTCCTTTGCTTGGGGCAGCAGTGGGGCGAGAACTCATCCGCATGTGGCCGAGAATTACTGTTTGTACAGTTGTGTGTACCTTACATCTGCCACGTATAATGGAGGTTTGGAGGAGGACGTTTCTCAGTACTCATGCCAGAGGCACACAGTGTTTATCAAGTGAGGTGGGCACAATAGATGGCAGTGATGTAAAAAAAAATAAAAAAATCTAGTGATTTGTAGCCTACAACTCTATGCCTTTAAATGAGGCCTATGGGTATCATTGGTGCCTGGGCCATTCAATTATTACATAGACAGATCTCATTTCAATAACTTCATGTTATACTATATTTCTCCAGTAGTGGATGCTGCAGGGAAAATGAGCAGTACAAAACAAGGGAATCTTCCCTCAGCTACTTGCACCGGACGTCATGAACTGCCTCTGCAGCAATATTATATATAGAGGACCTGTCACCAAGTCTGAACAGCCCACTGACATAGATCAAATGATCGGCGCTGTCACTCTGAGCATTTTGATGTTTTGTTCATCCAAATCCGTTCAGCCATTCCAAAGATATAAGCCCTTTTAGTGTTGATGTAAATTAACGTCTACTAGCCAAGTGGGTGGTAACACTGTATGACATACAGCACACAAAGACCCCGCCCCAGAGGAACCACAGTAATACTACTCAACACTAAAAGGGCTTATAGCTTTGGAATGGCTGTACAGATTTGGATAAACAAAACACCAAAATGTTAAGGGTGACAGCGCCGATCAGATGGTGTATGGGGCTTGTGAAAGATTGCCTTTAAGACAGGAAAAGAGGATGTTTTCTTATATTAGCTTCTACTGTATATGACATCAACATACCCACTCAATGGTGGTGCCCCAAAATCACTTCTGGAGTCTAGTCAGAATATTTCTTGTGACTGAACTGGATGAAGAACGTCATGCTAAGACATATATCATGTAAAGTAGGTCTTAACATCCCTCCTAAACTGGCCATACAAGCTAGATGAATGGCAGAAAAACCTACTGATGTCAGCAAGGCCAACAACTAATGTGTATGAGGGCATACTGTCTGTCCCCGACAACAGATGTTGAAGGATATAAGGATTGGGCATGTTGAATTTCAACATGCCCAGTCCTGTGTTTTTACCAAAGATAAGCCATTGCCAGAGGTGTCTGGCAACACCTGCATCTCCCTACACCCTATACACATGCACACTCAGGTGTACTGAGAATGTGTATGGGGTGGTTGGCAGGAATAACTGTTTGGTCCGTAGGCTGTCTAAGGAATAAAATGATGTTTTAGCAAATGGCTAAGAGGGATGAACAGGTAAAAATCCTATGGTGTATTATCCCATACATGTCTCTGAAAGTCCAGGGGACTATTTAGTAGGTGCGCAGGACCCACCAGCACAATTTCGTTAGGGCATCTAATAGATAAGATAAAAAGCTATGCTGCTATTTAGTCAAGGTACAAGGATCAGCATTCCCAGTCTTACTGCAGACACAGCAGTGGGGGGAGGCTCCTGCTGCAGCCAGCTGTCTTACAAGGCAAGAAAGGGTTGAGAAAAGGAGCAAGGGGGAGATGACTGATCTCGAAGGACACACAGAGAAGATTTGCTTATACATTTCACACACTTTTGATATGAGACAGACTAGGACCAAAGCTAGTAGAGATTAGGAGAAAAGTTGAAGGAAATGGGGTCTTAGTGTTCCTTTCATGTACAGTTACCCTGCAGGGTGCGAACGCTCTACTGTATATTGCAAATATAAACTTCTGTTGTATAGATAACCCATCCTATGCTGATGTATGCGCACATTATACTATGTGAACTTCATATTGCTTCTGGTTGCGATATGAACGGGAAGTTGGCAATTATTTCAGTTTATATAACTATGACTGATGTGAAAGGAAGTGCCCGAGGGAGGCCCCGAGGCCATGTCTAGCTGCAGTTTGTGAATTGAAACCTCGGGCTTATCTCACACCCTCCAGCAAAGTCAAACACATCACAAACATTTCAGGTTTATCACAGTTCACTAGGTAGGTATAGACCAGGCCTCCTGGCTCCACAGTGCACATATGGACGAATTCCACCATAGTAAGCAAAACAACATCCAGCTACTGTGCAAAAGATTTAGGTCGTGTGGACAAATTCAACAACGCAAGAATGCTTTCAGAAATAGAAGGGTTAATAGTTTATTGGGGGCAATTAAAATATTTTTATGGTGGCTCCACCAGATCCTGCAAATCTTGTGGCGATCCATATGCACCCAAAGTTTTTATGGTTCCATCAACCAGTGAGGAGAGGACATAGCCTTGGACCAACATTGGACAGGGGACACCAAGGCAGATGCAAAATAAGAAGTAAAACATATTCACTTGTTACCAGTGCTCCATTGTCCACCTTTCATGTTCGGTCTTGTGCCAGTCCATTGATGCTGGAAGTTCTCAGCCTCTTTTGACACTCGGCACACGGTGTAGTTGAGCAGAACTGGCTCAGCACTGCTAAGTCTCTGCATTCCCATAGGAATGCATTGGCCAGCCTTCGGCCAATCAGCGCTGGCTCTGCCGGAGGAGGCGGAGTCTAAAGTCGGACCTGAATGGAGACTGGTGTGGAGCGATCTTAGACTCCGCCTCCTCCAGCAGAGCCAGCGCTGATTGGTCGAATTCCGTACTCTGGCCAATCAGCGCTGTCCAATGCATTCCTATTGGAAAAAGTTTATGTCACAAAAATCACAATTACACACCCGATAGAGCCCCAAAAAGTTATTTTTAATAACATTCCTACCTAAATAAAGGTTATCCCTAGCTATCCCTGCCTGTACAGCTATCCCTGTCTCTTAGTCACAAAGTTCACATTCTCATATGACCCGAATTTGACATCCACTATTCGTCTAAAATGGAGGTCACCTGATTTCGGCAGCCAATGATTTTTTCCGATTTTTTTCGATGCCTCCGGTGTCGTAGTTCCTGTCCCACCTCCCCTGCGCTGTTATTGGTGCAAAAAAAGCGCCAGGGAAGGTGGGAGGGGAATCAAATTTTTTTGGAGTTTGCCACGTGATGTTCGATTCGAATCGAACACATCGAACAGCCTGATATCCGATCGAACACGTGTTCGATAGAACACTGTTCGCTCATCTCTAATCATGATCCAACAGAATAGGCCAATGAAGGAAATAACAGGGCTTCTTTTTAGAATTGCTAGTTTAAAAAAGTGTTCCACTTGAAATAGGTCACATCAATACCACAGGACATGGGCGTAATTGTGAAAAATCATGGGTAGTCCTAGCTCTACCATACCTCGTCTGGATCCCATGCGGTGAAAGATTCCCATGTGTGGTAATCTGCCCATTTCATCTTGAAGCCATTGCTCATCCATGATCCTACAAAAACTCTCTTGGTGTTATGGCACCTAAAGAAATCAAAGAAATTGTCTTAACATTTTGAGAACCCAACATGATGTTACATCGTATGTGGTACACTGCCATATAATCAGTCTAAATAGATCTAAGTCTTTCCTGAATTCTCTGCATTCGGTTGAGGTTAGGACCATTTTTTTGTGAAGGCCAAGCAAGCTCTATGACCCTTGGTCTCTGAAGGTTCATCTAAATTTCTCATTTTTCCTCAAGTCTTATGGGTTGTCCAGGGAGTAATAAAGCTTATCAGTACATTCTCTGAAATGGTTAAGTTCTTTTTCTAATATACACCAAAGCCGTGAAGTCAAAGACTCCTCTCTCCTCAGGCGGCAGGTCCATTGAGTAGAGTGGAGTTGGTCAGGTGACCAAGTGTTGGACCATCAACTGGTGAGGCAGCGGAACAAGAGTTTTGGCCTCCACTACAGCCCTCCATACAGGTAATAAACAGGGCTCTGAGGGATCAAGGTGTATATTAGTGGCCAGAGAAGCACCTGGCTTACTCCTCCATCTGATGTTTTCGCCTGGGTGCAGGCCTCCACACATCACCAAAAGGATTGCACTCTCCTACAGCAAACCATGAGCTGGTATTGTGTAATAGTTCATCTAGGTGGATTTACCTTTCAGAAGAGGATGTCTATTTTTGCATGCCCTATGAGTGACTTTGGGGTTACTAGAGAGGGGTCCTCTGTTCAGAATCCTCAACTCTTGACCAAAGTAGAGAATGATTATAAAGAGTGTCTCCCTCTCTGGAGGACTTGACATCAACTCACCTGGCTTTCCCAGGAGTCTCAAGGTTTTCAAACAGACTATGGCTGATCAGTAGGGGTCCCAGCAGGGGGACACTTTGTGACCAGTCTATTGTTATGGAAAGTTTTTAACAAGAAGTGTTGTCTTACTAAGGCACATTCAGTCTTTGAAGGGCTTATAGGAGTCATAGAGTGGGATCCTCCATGAATTACAAATGGGATTTGTTGCATTTTGCAGTGTAACTATGGGGTGAGCATATGCACAGGTTGCAGTTGCACCCAGACCTTTGGGCCTAAGCGGGCTCCAAAGTCCTTCTGCAATGTAATATGACAGCAGGGCTGTACATAGGGTTGAGTGATCGGGAAAAATCGGATCCCGATTGGTGATCGAGCAAATTTGACGATCGGGATTGGCTGGAAAATAATGGAAAATTGGATTTTAAAAACGATCCTGAAATCTCAAGATCGGCTCAACCCTAACTGTAAACTGTTGATCATTGTTGGGGGTCCTATTGCAGATTTTGCATCAGGGGGCTGGGAGCATTAATAATAATACACCATTGTCCCTTTGACACCACATCAGCCGCCATCGTCTGATACATCTGCAAACCACAGTGTAAATCCGGCATAGCCCAGCCCGTTATAACTCATGCATTAAGGATCCAGGGCATGTGCTCACACCTACGCCGACTACCCTCATACCCCTGGCACAGGTACCAATAATAGTGAATGTGAATACCGAGACACAAAGTAACCACAGGACAAACAATGCACAATACATTTCTTAATACCGTCTGCAACACAGTATTATTGTGTGCTGTGTACATGGCGAGGATGTCCTCCTTCCTCCAGGTAACCTGTATAACTAATTACTTACCTCTAATTGCTCAGGAAGCCGCTAGTCTGGGTGACCTCATTCACAAAAGGTCAAAAAGTCAACTAGTCAGAGGTCACGTCTGGACTAACAATAGGCGCCATTCATTGCAAGAACAGAGCGCAGGAACATGGTAAAATATGAGCAGCAGATATATAGGAGAGCGACAGTGAGGGGGCACAAACTATGGCGGGGTCTAGATAAACATTGTCTTATCATATAAATGAGTGGGTGACATATTGATGTGTGTACTATATGGAGTATGTTCACTTGGTATGTAAAACTACACACACAACCTAAATGAGGACCCTGAGGCTCTTCTGCGACATAAAATCCTATTATTACTACTATTCTAAATGGTACAAGGAAGGGGCCCCATTAGATTCTGCAACGGACTTAGGAGCTTCAAGTTACACTTCTGTCACCATCGTACTGACACTGAAGACCCCAACCCCATGTGTTATCCTCCCCATCACATGTCCATCCTTAGGGGCATAACAAGTTACCGAGGAGCCCAACTCTGTCATCAGCATTGTTAGGGAGCAAGTTACTTACTTAAAAAGTACATGATTAATATGGTCTCCTTTATATACAGAGATAATACACACAGTGATGTCACAGTACAGGGATAATACACTCAGTGATGTCACAGTACAGAGATAATACACACAGTGATGTCACAGTACAGGGATAATACACTCAGTGATGTCACAGTACAGAGATAATACACACAGTGATGTCACAGTACAGGGATAATACACTCAGTGATGTCACAGTACAGAGATAATACACACAGTGATGTCACAGTACAGGATAATACACACAGTGATGTCACAGTACAGAGATAATTCACACAGTGATATCACAGTACAGGATAATACACACAGTGATGTCACAGTACAGAGATAATACACACAGTGATGTCACAGTACAGGGATAATACACACAGTGATGTCACAGTACAGGGATAATACACACAGTGATGTCACAGTACAGAGATAATACACACAGTGATGTCACAGTACAGGGATAATACACACAGTGATGTCACAGTACGGGGATAATACACACAGTGATGTCACAGTACGGGGATAATACACACAGTAATGTCACAGTACAGAGATAATACACACAGTGATGTCACAGTACAGAGATAATACACACAGTGATGTCACAGTACAGAGATAATACACACAGTGATGTCACAGTACAGGGATAATACACACAGTGATGTCACAGTACAGGATAATACACACAGTGATGTCACAGTACAGGGATAATACACACAGTGATGTCACAGTACAGGGATAATACACACAGTGATGTCCCAGTACAGAGATAATACACACAGTGATGTCACAGTACAGGATAATACACACAGTGATGTCACAGTACAGGGA
Source organism: Leptodactylus fuscus (assembly GCF_031893055.1). Lineage (NCBI taxonomy): Eukaryota > Metazoa > Chordata > Amphibia > Anura > Leptodactylidae > Leptodactylus > Leptodactylus fuscus. The sequence goes on from NC_134266.1 coordinate 261,842,192, forward strand.
TAATACACACAGTGATGTCACAGTACAGGATAATACACACAGTGATGTCACAGTACAGGGATAATACACACAGTGATGTCACAGTACAGGGATAATACACAATGTGATGTCACAGTACAGGGATAATACACACAGTGATGTCACAGTACAGGATAATACACTCAGTGATGTCACAGTACAGGATAATACACACAGTGATGTCACAGTACAGAGATAATACACACAGTGATGTCACAGTACAGGGATAATACACACAGTGATGTCACAGTACAGAGATAATACACACAGTGATGTCACAGTACAGGGATAATACACACAGTGATGTCATAGTACAGGGATAATACACACAGTGATGTCACAGTACAGAGATAATACACACAGTGATGTCACAGTACAGGGATAATACACACAGTGATGTCACAGTACAGGGATAATACACACAGTGATGTCACAGTACAGGGATAATACACACAGTGATGTCACAGTACAGGGATAATACACACAGTGATGTCACAGTACAGAGATAATACACACAGTGATGTCACAGTACAGAGATAATACACACAGTGATGTCACAGTACAGAGATAATACACACAGTGATGTCACAGTACAGGGATAACACACAGTGATGTCACAGTACAGGGATAACACACACAGTGATGTCACAGTACAGGGATAACACACACAGTGATGTCACAGTACAGGGATAATACACACAGTGATGTCACAGTACATAGATAATACACACAGTGATGTCACAGTACAGGGATAATACACACAGTGATGTCACAGTACAGGGATAATACACACAGTGATGTCACAGTACAGGATAATACACACAGTGATGTCACAGTACAGGGATAACACACACAGTGATGTCACAGTACAGGGATAATACACACAGTGATGTCACAGTACAGAGATAATACACACAGTGATGTCACAGTACAGGGATAACACACACAGTGATGTCACAGTACAGGGATAATACACACAGTGATGTCACAGTACAGGGATAATACACACAGTGATGTCACAGTACAGGGATAATACACACAGTGATGTCACAGTACAGGATAATACACACAGTGATGTCACAGTACAGGATAATACACACAGTGATGTCACAGTACAGGATAATACACACAGTGATGTCACAGTACAGGATAATACACGCAGTGATGTCTCAGTACAGAGATAATACACACAGTGATGTCACAGTACAGAGATAATACACACAGTGATGTCACAGTACAGAGATAATACACACAGTGATGTCACAGTACAGAGATAATACACACAGTGATGTCACAGTACAGGATAATACACACAGTAATGTCACAGTACAGGATAATACACACAGTGATGTCACAGTACAGGGATAATACACACAGTGATGTCACTGTACAGAGATAATACACACAGTGATGTCACAGTACAGGGATAATACACACAGTGATGTCACAGTACAGGATAATACACACAGTGATGTCACAGTACAGAGATAATACACACAGTGATGTCACAGTACAGAGATAATACACACAGTGATGTCACAGTACAGGGATAATACACACAGTGATGTCACAGTACAGGGATAATACACACAGTGATGTCACAGTACAGGGATAATACACACAGTGATGTCACAGTACAGAGATAATACACACAGTGATGTCACAGTACAGAGATAATACACACAGTGATGTCACAGTACAGGGATAATACACACAGTGATGTCACAGTACAGGGATAATACACACAGTGATGTCACAGTACAGGGATAATACACACAGTGATGTCACAGTACAGGGATAATACACACAGTGATGTCACAGTACAGGGATAATACACACAGTGATGTCACAGTACAGGGATAATACACACAGTGATGTCACAGTACAGAGATAATACACACAGTGATGTCACAGTACAGGGATAATACACACAGTGATGTCACAGTACAGGATAATACACACAGTGATGTCTCAGTACAGAGATAATACACACAGTGATGTCACAGTACAGGATAATACACACAGTGATGTCTCAGTACAGAGATAATACACACAGTGATGTCACAGTACAGAGATAATACACACAGTGATGTCACAGTACAGAGATAATACACACAGTGATGTCACAGTACAGGGATAATACACACAGTGATGTCACAGTACAGGGATAATACACACAATGATGTCACAGCATATCTATTTATTTATTATGCTTACTTATATAGCGCCATCATATTCCGCAGCGCTTTGTAGATATTGTCAGTCACTGTCCCATATAGGGCTCTACATTCCCTATCAGTATGTCTTTTGGAGTGCCCAGAGGAAACCCACGCAAACACGGGGAGAACATACAAACTCCTTGCAGATGTTGTCTTTGGAAGGATTTGAACCCAGGACTCCCGTGCTGCAGTGCTAACCACTGAGTCATATCTAACATTATATAATATTGATATGATATTCTAACATTATTATAATGGTGTATAGGTATAGGGGGAGGGGGGTTGTATATTTCAGGTTCCCTCAGTCAGTAGGTAAGAAGGACATGACAAGCCTGGTTTCAGCTCTCCTTCCCACAGGATTTGGCTGGGGCCCCATTGTCCTCCATATTGCAGCTTCCACAATAGAACTTAATGTCAGCAGACCCTGGCAATTCTAGTTGGACTGACCATCTTAGGCTCCAATGCCACCTTGGCACCTCCTATATTTACATCCAGACGTCTCAGGGGGCATATTAAATAAGGATTTTTTAGTTACCACAATGAGTAATATTTTAGTTCCCAGTCTTACTGGATTGTAGTAGGTTGTACTCCTCCGCTACTATCACGGCCCCATAGGATATCCTTGTGAATACTTCTAACAGTATTACATTACACAACAGGAAACTGTGCACACCCTCCATTAGCACCTGGGCACAGGCAGGGGCATGTCTGTCTGTAGGCTTAGCTGTGACTGCTGGCGAGGCACAATACGCGTGGCGCTGGGCTTTGTGCACACAATGTGAAGCTTTCATACCACATTCCAATCCGTAATGCAAACAAGGACTGAAACGCGTTCATTATTCTACAAAACCTGATACGTCCATAGCACAAGCACATGACCTATAGAGGCCGCAGACATGTCACGTATTTATTCTCAAAACCTCTAAAGTCTTTGTTTTTCAGCAAATTCCAGAAAGGGAAACAAAATCGGACAAGCGGACAAAATATCAAGGCTCCCTGATGTCCTGACAGGGACCCAATAAAGGTGGAGCTGACATACCCCCCATTCATCTCTCTTTACACCCCCATGGCCCCACTTGTTGATATGTTGCCTAAAATAATGTCGCCAATAATGGCGTGGTTGGACAAGCCAAAAACATATCTTGGCTCCTTGATGTCCTCCCACGGATACTGATGAGGACCCAATAAAGGTGAACCTTCCATACCTACCGCTCATCTCTCTTTGCCCCAAGTCCCAATTCAAAATCTGTAGCAGGTCCACCATGTATAATATTGGTTTCTCATTTTGCTGCAATGGGCCCTCAGCCTCCTGTGACGGTAGCAACATCTACCCCTTCTCCACCCCATAGCTACAACCATGCAACCAAATTGTTGAGATCTGACCACCTAGACCCATGATGGCGAACCTATGGCATGGGGGCTAGAGGTGGCACTCAGAGCCCTCTCTTTGGGCACCCATCCGTGGAACAGATTATACTGTGTGTGGGCCACTGTGGAGCAGATTGTACTGTGTGGGGGGTCAGTGTGGAGAAAATTGTACTGTGTGGGGGCCACTGTGAAGCAGATTGTACTGTGTGGGGACCAATGTGCAGCAGATTATACTGTGTGGGTGGTCACTGAGGAGCAGATTGTACTGTGTGGGGACCAATGTGCAGCAGATTATACTGTGTGGGGGTCACTGTGAAGTAGATTGGACTGTGTGGGCATCACTGTGGAGCAGATTGTACTGTGTGGAGGCCACTGTGCAGCAGATTATACTGTGTGGTGGGTCACTGTGGAGCAGATTGTACTGTGTGGGGGTCACTGTGAAGCAGATTGTACTGTGTGGGGGTCACAGTGGAGCAGAAAGCTCAATAAAGCCCCATTCGTATGACCATATTTTGTAGGTCTGTAATTGTGTGCAATTGTGCAATTGTGGATCAGCACATTATTAAAGTTAAATTGCCGTGTTGGCACTTTGTGATAAATTAGTGGATTTTGGGTTGCAGTTTGGGCACTCGGTCTCTAAAAGGTTCGCCATCAGGTTCGCTTTAGTCCCATTGGTGGTCCCAACAGTGGGACCCTCAGCGACCAAGTAAGGAAATCATATTCTAATATTCAGTGCAATGGGAAAACCCTTTTACGACTCCATTCATGAATCCACTGAAATGTCCAGTTGATTTTCAGGGCTCAGTATTGTATATCGTGATCTGGACATGTTGGATTATTGGATTTTCCAAGCCATGAAACACCCAAATCCAGGACTTTATTTCTCACTTCTCTGTCCTGCACGTTGCTGAGATGTGTTTTGGCACGGGGCAGCACTTGCACTTTTCCAGTTTTGTATAAAGCCAGGTCTTGCATTACAGAGACTGGAACGCTTTATGGAAAACGTTACACAGAACCACGCGTTCCACTCTCTGCTGTTTATCTGGCTATGCTTTAGACAGCCCTGAAAGCTTACAACAAGGAACATGTCTTTGCCTGCGCCCAGGTGCTAAGTGAGGGCGTCCACCATTAGCTCTTGTGTAATGTAAGACTGTCAGAAGAGTTCAGGCATCTAAGGTGACATCTGAAACTGGGGATTAAAGGCAATTTACAACATTTTGATCTTAAAAGAGCGGCTTCCCCATCTGAGACCTCAAGTGTGAAGATATATTGGTCTCCTACACGGTATCAGATGTTGAGTGACAACCACTAATGGCTGCAATTACGCCGCATGTACAGGTCACCATCCAGCTTTCTACAAACGCTCAATGGCTAAGACAAAGTACAGCTATAAATTTAGGGATGTGCACAGGGAACCTGCCCGTGTGGGCTCACAATCTACATGGGAAATGGGATGGATAGGTGAAAGTAGAAGATCCTCATATAGTAATGTAGTGACAGCAGCGGGTTGTAGACTTTCATTAGGTGGGTCTTCGGGTTGGATGTTTCGATTGCAGGGTACAGTCTGATTTCTTGGGGAAATGACTATTATATTATGGGGTGTTCTGGAGAAATCTTGCATAAGGATCGGAGATTACGGTAAGTCAAGGGAGGTTTTGGAAGATTAGGTCATAGCGGTCTGGAGGGGATAAGATGTGGATGGACTATTTCGAACTGAATTCTCAGGGCAAGGGGTAGCGAGAGGTGGGGATGGGGTTAAGGGTAGACAGGGGGGAACTAGAGCATTCGCTAAGAGGATGCAGAGAAGGGTGTTGGAGTCATCTAGATGGGAGGTGATGAGGGCTTGCACAAGTATTTTTGCCGACCTGAGGTTGAGGATTTTCAAGAAGTAGTTTTAGTTGGAAGTGGGAGAAAGCAGAAGACCTTGGATGTACAGTAGATGGGGCAGGATAAAAGGTTACCCCAAAGCAACGGACTTGTGAGCCTGGAGAGAGTGTGGAGCTACGAATAGTAATTGATAAGTCGGGGGTGAGGACTGATTGAAATGGGGAAAGATGGTGAATTCTCTTATCTCCATGTTCAGTTTTATAAAGTCGGAGAAGAAAAATGAGACAACAAAGAGGTCACGTCTAGGCAAGAGGTAAAGGCGAGTGTTGTGAGCATAAAAGTAGTGAATACAATTGGGCTATATTGATGGCATAGATAGTGAAGAGTAGGGGACCCTAGACAGAGCCTTGAAGGACATCAACAGAGATGGGGGAAGATAAGGAGATGGGACATTAATTGTTCAGATGATGAGGTATAAAGTGATCCAAAGAAGTTCTGTAATTCCAAGAGTTTGTTACACCTGGCAGAGGATCGGTCTCGAAAGAGCATCATTGAATATCGTTGTTGGGTTTTCTCAGTTAGTAGTTCATTACTGACCCAGTGCGGTGGTGAGGCCGGAAGTCAGGAAGAAGTGAGCTGGATGAGAGTTGGGAGAACATTTTAAGGTAGACATGTTGTTTGAGGAACCTTGTATCAAATTCCAGAAAGTGAAAGGGGCCTGAGAGACCCAGAGGACAAGCAGACAACATATCAAGACTCCCTGATGTCCTACAACAGATACTGACAGGGACCCAATAAAGGTGGAGCTGACATACCCCCCATTCATTTCTCTTTACACCCCATGGCCCCACTTGTTTATATGTTGCCTAAAATAATGTTGCCAATAATGGCGTAGTTGGACAAGCCAAAATCATATCTTGGCTCCTTGATGTCCTTCCACGGATACTGATGAGGACCTAATAAAGATGAACCTTCCATACCTACCGCTCATCTCTCTTTGCACCCCATTAGTGGCATAAGCACAAGTCCCAATGCAAAATCTGTAGCAGGTCCACCATGTATAATATTGGTTTCTCGTTTTGCTGCAATGGGCCCTCAGCCTCCTGTGACGGTAGCAACATCTACCCCTTCTCCACCCCATAGCTACAACCATGCACCCAAATTGTTGAGATCTGACCACCTAGACCCATGATGGCGAACCTATGGCACGGGTGCCAGAGGTGACACTCAGAGAGAGCCCTCTCTTTGGGCACCCATCCGTGGAACAGATTATACTGTGTGTGGGCCACTGTGGAGCAGATTGTACTGTGTGGGGGCCACTGTGGAGCAGATTGTACTGTGTAACAATAGTAGAGAGATTGGGTGACTATTGGACAGAGAGGATGGGTCAAAGGATGGCTTCTTAAGGAGGACAGTGATGGTTGTATGTTTAAGGGAAGAGGAGATGGCACCAGTGGTTAGTGATGGGGATAAACACAATGGTAAGGTTGAGGACCTGGTTGGATTGGGTCACGTGCCTAGGTGATGGGGTGCGATTTGGAGAGTAGAATGGAAATTGTTTCATCAGTAACGGTGAAGAAGCAGGATGAACGTAGACATTTTGCGGGGACTGAAGCTGATGTTGTCATCTTGTTTTTGAAATAAGAGGTGACGTCCTCAGAGACTGTAGTGTCTGTAATTTTGGAATGCTTCGAATCTGCTCCATGCTTCTGAGGGTCCTGGTGGCAAGTCAGCAATGCCACAAATTTCCATCTCCTCCATATCACACTGTAGCAGATGTCATTCTAGTCTTCGCTAAACCTATCATCTGGAATCAGCACTTTTTTTGGTCTCACAAAAAGATTAGCCTAAAGGAATTCACATTAAGGATTGTGTACAAGACATCTACTTGATCAATGTGTTTCAGTGTGACCCGGATGCCGAGTACAACTTCTTCTTAACCTTTGCCTGGAGCGGTAACACAATCATGATCATTAAGACCACAGAGGTCAACAACTGCGATGTAGCCGTAAGAGCTCATATCCTCAAAACCGAGAAAAGTTGAAACGTTCTCCGTGATGGAAAGACTTATATGGAAAGGTTATGGCAAACCACAGAAGATAGAAAGATCTAGGCCACGGCTTCACGTTTTATTGCGTCATTTGGTTTTGGTCCAATGGTGGGGTCACTCATGTCCATTCCAATTCGACTCTCAAACACTACATTTGACACATCACAACAGGTTTTTCTGGCATAGGTACCCATTATACACCATGTTTATAGCCTTCTATGTCTAGGTGGACCAGTTCATCATGCGGTTCCTTCTCATTTCCTAATAACCTGCACCCATTACTTAGTGCCAACTAGAATAAAGTGTCCACTATACAGCAATTTACACAAATTACCATAAACCAACACATTAAGGTTCTCAATAAACCACTGCTGTATGGAGTCTCTCCTCGCACAAGTCCTAATTATCATAAAACACTGTGAAATATGGGCTACATTTACCCAGCAATAAAAAATAACCTAAGCCAACCGTCTCTCAATATGGGAGTGTGCGGGTTTTATAGAGTGTGACTACGGCCGTAAAACATTTATGGCTTCTAAATTGTCTAATATTTCAGTGTAATGTCTGACACAAGGTGAAGGCCTTATTAAAGGTGACGTGACATAATCAATAGGGACACGTCCAACATCAGAGCTGGAATGGGAAAATTGAATCATTCTATCAAAAATGTCTTCTTTATATCTGTCATAATTCTGGAAAGTTTATAGGAAGCAAATTCTATCTATCTATCTATCTATCTATCTATCTATCTATCTATCTATCTATCTATCTATCTCCTATCTATCTATCTATCTACTATCTATCTATCTATCTCCTATCTATCTATCTATCTCCTATCTATCTATCTATCTATCTATCTCCTATCTATCTATCTATCTATCTATCTATCTATCTATCTATGTATCTATCTCCTATCTATCTATCTATCTATCTATCTCCTATCTATCTATCTATCTATCTATCTATCTATCTATCTATCTCCTATCTATCTATCTATCTATCTATCTATCTATCTATCTATCTATCTATCTCCTATCTATCTATCTATCTATCTATCTCCTATCTATCTATCTATCTATCTATCTATCTATCTATCTCCTATCTATCTATCTATCTATCTATCTATCTATCTATCTCCTATCTATCTATCTATCTATCTATCTATCTATCTATCTATCTATCTATCTATCTATCTCCTATCTATCTATCTATCTCCTATCTATCTATCTATCTATCTATCTATCTATCTCCTATCTATCTATCTATCTATCTCCTATCTATCTATCTATCTATCTATCTATCTATCTATCTATCTCCTATCTATCTATCTATCTATCTATCTATCTATCTATCTCCTATCTATCTATCTATCTATCTATCTATCTCCTATCTATCTATCTATCTATCTATCTATCTATCTATCTATCTATCTATCTATCTATCTACACAAGTCCACAGCAGCACTGTATTTGTACAATGGGTGCACAGATCCAGCATACCACCCCAGCCCTGCAGATAGATAGGTTACTGTTACCAGAATGAAAGTGTTTGCCCTTTGTGAATCAGAGTCTCTGCTGTGGAGATATCACTGCTTATGTCATGCTTATTGTCTACTTTATTGTTTGGTTTATTTAAATCTGTTCAGCTATTCCAAAGATATAAGCCCTTTTAGTGTTGATGCAAATTAGGATCTGCTATCAAGTGGGCGATAACCTTGTAGTTTCTCTGAAGGCGAGGTCTCTGTGTGCAATATGTCTGGCAGTGTTCCCGCCCACTTGGCTAGTAGACCATAACTTGTGTAAACCCTAAAACGGCTTATATCTGAGGAATGGCTTAATGGATTTGAATGAAAAAAAACAAACAAACAACAAAATACTTAGGGTGACAGCACTATACAGATGAGGTATGTCATTGGGCTTCTCAGACCTGGTGACGGCTTAAATCATACACACAGTATGTATGATTGACAACAAATTTTGGGTTGGCCTCCTTAAATATGTCCCTGTGCAAACTCCTCCTTATGCAGTTACCTTCCCTGCTTGTTCCTTGTACTTGGCCCTGTGTCCATATGTGACTACTTATACAATGGTGAGACAACTCTTTGGTCACACAGAACCCTTTCACCATATTTTAGTGTCTTACTGCACATTGTATACATAGTGCACCAGTTCTGATTTGTCAGACCGGTTGTTGTAACTGCTCTAGTTGTGAGTCATGGAACTTAAGAAGGAATTCAACCCTCAAGGCTTAAAGTTCTGGAGCCAAGTCTTATAGAGGTAAGGCAGATCTTATGGAGGCGTCAGGAAATGTTCACCTAGATTGTAAAGGTAACATTGAAATAAATCCTAGTGAGAAGTGGGGTTGTCTTCTGCTGATTCTTTCATGCTCAATCTTTTGTAGGATTCTGAACCTATTGGGGGATCCTCTAATACTCTGGAGGTCTAGAGGATCCTCTAATACTGTGGTGGTCTGGGAGATCCTCTAATACTCTGGAGGTCTGGGAGATCCTCTAATACTCTGGAGGTCTAGAGGATCCTCTAATACTCTAGTGGTCTGGGAGATCCTCTAATACTCTGGAGGTCTAGAGGATCCTCTAATACTCTGGAGGTCTAGAGGATGCTCTACTACTCTGGTGGTCTGGGAGATCCTCTAATAATCTGGAGGTCTAGAGGATCCTCTAATACTCTGGAGGTCTAGAGGATGCTCTACTACTCTGGTGGTCTGGGAGATCCTCTAATAATCTGGAGGTCTAGAGGATCCTCTACTACTCTGGTGGTCTGGGAGATCCTCTAATACTCTGGAGGTCTAGAGGATCCTCTAATACTCTGGAGGTCTAGAGGATCCTCTAATACTCTAGTGGTCTGGGAGATCCTCTAATACTCTGGAGGTCTAGAGGATCCTCTAATACTCTGGTGGTCTGGGAGATCCTCTAATACTCTGGAGGTCTAGAGGATCCTCTAATACTCTGGTGGTCTGGGAGATCCTCTAATACTCTGGTGGTCTGGGAGATCCTCTAGTATTGTGGTGGTCTGGGAGATCCTCTAGTATTGTGGTGGTCTGGGAGATCCTCTAATACTCTGGATGTGTAGAGGATCCTCTAATACTGTGGTGGTCTGGGAGATCCTCTAATACTCTGGAGGTCTAGAGGATCCTCTAATACTCTGGAGGTCTGGGAGATCCTCTAATACTCTGGAGGTCTAGAGGATCCTCTAATACTCTGGTGGTCTGGGAGATCCTCTAATACTCTGGAGGTCTAGAGGATCCTCTAATACTGTGGTGGTCTGGGAGATCATCTAATACTCTGGTGGTCTGGGAGATCCTCTAATACTCTGGTGGTCTGGGAGATCCTCTAATACTCTGGTGGTGTGGGAGATCCTCTAATACTCTGCTGGGCTGGAGGATCCATTAATACTCTGACATACCAGTCGAACCTGAGTAACAGACAACACCACAATACAACACAGACACAGGTCTTGTCTATTTTATGGAACAGACAAGCCCTGGTGCCAACCATCGGGTTTCCAAGTGAGCAATGAGGCCATCACAACCAACAACGAAACGGCCACCACCCGGCAGCTTTGAGAAGATATCGGGGCAAGGTTTATTATCATGTCTTTGTTTCCCATAGCAACCAATCGGAGCACGGCTTTCATTTTCAAAAGGCAAAATACACAGTGAAAGCTGCGCTGCGATTGGTTACAATGGGCAACAAAGACTGGTTTTCTTTTAGACATGATAATAAATCTGCAGCACCGATCTCTGTGTACCTATTCAGACTATGGGGTTTTTGACGGTCTGTTATAAAAGGGAACTTGTCCTATTTTGTCCATTTTCATGGATCCCTCAATAGACACAAGTCTATGATGGATCTGTGATGAACGCTCCTAGACAGAGGCAAAATGGTATCGAAAAAACAGACTGTTTTGTCCGTTTTTCACCACTGGCTCCACCATACCCGGTGATCCCCGGAAGCTGCATGACTTTACTATACAGGGGAAAGGACAGCTATATCATTGACTTGTCACCGATAGGAAGATCCCAATGGTGACAGATGAGCTCTAATATATGGCACATATGGAGTCATTTCAGGGAGCCTTCACACATTTTACAGGCGTATTTTTACACGTGTAAAAAACATCATTGAAGTCAATGGGAGTCTTACTTTTACACATGTATTTTGCAAAAATACACGCGTGTTTACTCCGTGTGAAGGCTCCCTCATAGTTGTGCACATTATTCCGGCTGCTTACATACCATAACTGTAAAGGAACCGGTCCTAGTGCCAAATCCCCTTGAAGGGGTTGTCCAGGAAAAAACATTAAAAACCATACGCCATTGTCCTCGGCTCTCTGTCCCAGTCCGCTGTCTGGTTTAGGGAGCGTTCACACTACCGTCGGTGTCCGACATGTAGTGTCCGCTCCTAGTGTCCGCTCAAAATCTGTCATGGACACTAGGAGCGGACACTAGATGTGTCCGTGACACCTGTCATTCACTTGAATGGGCATCGGGTGCGTTCTTTTGCACTCCGTGCCCGTCCTTCCCTGTCCGCAAGAGAAGATGTCCGACTTCTCAAGCGGATAGAAGAATCCTGCATGCAGAGTTTTTCTGTCCGCTTGAGAAGTCGGACATCTTCTCTTGCAGACAGGGAAGGACGGGCACGGAGTGCAAAAGAACGCACCCAATGCCCATTCAAGTGAATGACAGGTGTCACGGACATTCAAGTGAATGACAGGTGTCACGGACATTCAAGTGAATGACAGGTGTCACGGACACATCTAGTGTCCGTGACAAATTTTGAGCGGACACTACATGTCGGACACCGACGGTAGTGTGAACGCTCCCTTAGCAGTGCCCTGGGGCTTGTTCCAGCAGAAGTCCTCACTGCACGTGACTGCTGAGACCAACCAGCGCCCTTAGTGGCCTAAGGAAAGGACCCGTGATGTCACTCGCATATGTCGCCTGTGACGCCCCGGTTCCTTTCCTTAGGTCGCTGAATGGCCTAAGCGGTGAGGACCCTCCGCCAGAACAAGCCCCCAGCACCACTGGACCAGACGGTGGCCTGGGACACTGGAGCTGGGGGACAGGTGAGTTTTTTTACCTTCCTCAGCCTCCTGGAAAAAAAGCTGTAATTCCTAGACAACCCCTTTAAGGTCTAAAAAAACAAAACACCCACACGGTCACACGCTTTCCACCGATTGTATATAAACCCGCCATTGTAATACACAAGATTAACAACACAATAGCAACATACGCCAAATAATAGACATCCATACATAGTAAATTCACAGTAATGAAACTTTGATGCATCTAGGGGTAGGAAAAATCGACGTAACACAATACAATTCATTGGTTGATGTGACTGAGGCATAAGGCCTTTTGTACCTCGCGCCTCGTGATCTCACTTGTTTGCACTGCTATACGGTAAGCGTTATTACAACCTGTAAAGTTGCACTAAGAATGAGCCAAAAACAGTGACCTCTACAGCCATAGACACGGGTACTGAGCAGCAAAACCCCCCTGGAATGGAATTTACGTAAAATGCAAAGTTTCTTTTACCTTTTCAGCGGTGTCTTCTAGAAAAACGTGGATGCCGAGGAGGAGGCTGGTGCTGTGTGCGGCGCGGGGCTGTGTGAGTGCACTGGATGATGTCTCGCTGGGAAATATGCAGCCATTGCCCGGACTTGCTTAGTTTTCACTACGTAAGGCCTGGAAATCGCTGATTGCTCTGAATTTCAAAAGAGGCGACCGTGCTGTGACATGCCATCAGCTGCCCGGCTGCCAGACATACCCCGGTCTCTGCTGTGCCAGACCGCATCCCATACACAACACAGCAAACTATACTGACGATCTAGTATATGACAAATGGAGCAACCTTCAACTTGAATCTGATAACTCGATGCACCGTGACAACAAAAGTCAATGGCCCCATACACACAGCTGTAGTTTTTGCAGCTGTGTCCGGGCCGTAAAGAAGAAATGCAAATTACGGACTAGGTCCTATACCTTTCCGTATTTGCAGCTCAGTCCATTCATTTCAGTGTATGGGTCAATGAAAACCATGGGTACCAATCTGAGTGTCATCTGTGCGGTTTTTACTGACCCGAACATTGCACATGGTCGTGTATATTGAGGCTTTACACTACACGAAAGGCAAACCGATATCCTATGAACAAAAAAAGCCCAAAAAACACGAGGCTTTGTTTTGAGTTTGGTGGGGTCGGCCGCATCGTTATTATTTGGTCGATGCCCATTATAACCTTCAATAGTAGCTTAAGATGTTCTCATTTTCCCACCCGAATGCCGCAGCAGGTGTCTGGACCATTAAATGCCACCTCTTCTGGGCAAGGACATACCCCGCAGATAGATAGGTTAGTGTCACCAGACCCAGCATATCACCCAGCCCTGCAGATAGATAGGTTAGTGTCACCAGACCCAGCATATCACCCCAGCCCTGCAGATAGATAGGTTAGTGTCACCAGCATCAGCATATCACCCCAGCCCTGCAGATAGATAGGTTACTGTCACCAGAACCAGCATATCACCCAGCCCTGCAGATAGATAGGTTAGTGTCACCAGACCCAGCATATCACCCCAGCCCTGCAGATAGATAGGTTAGTGTCACCAGCATCAGCATATCACCCCAGCCCTGCAGATAGATAGGTTACTGTCACCAGAACCTGCATATCACCCAGCCCTGCAGATAGATAGGTTACTGTCACCAGAACCTGCATATCACCCAGCCCTGCAGATAGATAGGTTACTGTCACCAGAACCAGCATATCACCCCAGCCCTGCAGATAGATAGGTTACTGTCACCAGAACCTGCATATCACCCCAGCCCTGCAGATAGATAGGTTACTGTCACCAGAACCTGCATATCACCCCAGCCCTGTAGATAGATAGGTTAGTGTCACCAGAACCAGCATATCACCCCAGTCCTGCAGATAGATAGGTTACTGTCACCAGACCCAGCATATCACCCCAGCCCTGCAGATAGATAGGTTACTGTCACTAGAACCTGCATATCACCCCAGCCCTGCAGATAGATAGGTTAGTGTCACCAGAACCTGCATATCACCCCAGCCCTGCAGATAGATAGGTTACTGTCACCAGAACCAGCATATCACCCCAGCCCTGCAGATAGATACGTTAGAGTCACCAGACCCCAGCCCTGCAGATAGATAGGTTAGCTATCTATAGGTTATGCTGGTTCTGGTGACACTAACCTATCTATCTGGAGGACTGGAGTGACATGCTGGCATCTGGTGATAGACTCCCTTTAAGGGGATAAAAGGCACAGTGACGTCACAGAACTGCTTACAAGTATATATGACATGGTTAAACAGCCCTGGGGAAGGCACTGCTGTCACTGCATCAAAAGGTAAAGCAACGTCAGGGCCCTACTGTAAGACTTCTCTTTTGCAGGGTTAGTTTTCTCCTTCCTGACAGTGGAAGGCTGTGTATCAGAAGTGTATTATAGGGCAGGGGTCATAAATTTACAATGCACAGACTGCCAGCCATAAAAAAGGATGAAAAAGGACATCCAGCCCTAATGTTGTGAGGATGACCTGTAGGGCCACTGGGTTCTGGGCCTGGTTGCAGCTGTAATCCCTACGGCTCCTAGCCCAGACATTGTTGTGACTACCTGGGGAACTTGGTGTACTAAGGAAGGGGTGGAAGGAACCACTGTTACCACTAGAATGGTAAAGAGAAGGTATTCATAGGGCTACAGGGGGACAGCACCTGACTACTGACCTCGGAGGCATTGATGTTGGTGAGGGCACTGGCTATGGGGTGTAGCAATTTGTTCCTATAGGATGCTTATGTGTCCTATAAGCATTGCTGACTACATTAGCGTACCACCCAGATCACATCCATACATGACTATTACATATATTATATTTCTGACCTTTATAGCACTATTCACACTAGAATAAGCGGCTTATTTCATCCAGCCCTGATACACCTTGCTGCTTCTTGCACTAAACCTATTTTTTCAGCAGCTTTAAGCAGACTTATCCTGAGGCAAGTAAATCAGGCTTATTACAGGATTAGAGTCTGGGCCGCGACCTCTGCCTCTGAAATATGATTTGGTTTATTGCATAAATTAACTCATTTTAATCCTGAGCCAGACACTTAATCCCACTATGGATACAAGTGTGGAATATAGGATAGGGTGACCGCTACGCCTCCAGCTACAACCTCATATACAGTCATATGGGTTTTACTGAAAAGATGCCTAGTTTTTAGGAGATGCAGTACTGGTTGTGACCAGAAGGGGTCAGTAAAGAGCCTGAACAGCATCATTTGTAGTCTACACTGGTCAGAATGCACATATACCTGGAATAGTTGTCATGTTGTAGCCCCATAAACCTTCATGATAAGTTAAGACCATATACTTTTTCTCAGGCACAGTGCCATACATTTGATTAGAGGCTGTGTTTGGTATTGCAGCTCAGTCCCATTCATTTAGGTATGGCAGCACTGATCATAGGCATTAACCCCACTCTCCCTAATTTCTTTTTGGCGTGTATGGCAAACCTCGCAATCAGATCCAGGGGTGGTGATCAATTGTTACAAGTCATTTTCTGAATATCCGGTGACGATCTGTTTCCCATTTCCGGACACGGATTGTTATTCCTACTCCCATACCCCCATTATGCTTACCCTCCAGGCTTCTTCAGGCGAGACGGCTCCCCCTCCTGTACTGATGCTATCTGTGCAGGTTTTTCTCCATCACTGCTCTGTTCTCTGCAATGTTCCCATTTGGTGAACACTGTGCCACGTCCCATAACAAGTTGAATAAAAACTGATCAAAGCAATAGACATTCCCCTTTACGGGTATAACTAAATAGTAGATCTGGCCCCACAAAAAAGACACGGAAATAAAAAGTTACGATTATGGCGACGCCAAGAACTTTTTTATTTTTTTTTAAGGGGTTAAAAAAATAAATAAAATTTGGTATCACCATAATTGTACCGCCCCATAGAATACAGGTGACCTGTCATTTTGGCTGCACAGTAAATGAACCCCGTAAGTTGTGCACACGCAGTTTTTCTCTAATTCCACCTCACTCTGAATTTTTTACCAGCTGGTACAATTGCGAAGTACAATTTGTTCCGCAAGTAATCTCTCATATATCTATGTGAATGGAAAAACAGAAAAGTTATGGCTTTTGGAAGAAGGGGAGAAAAAACTAAAAATTGAAAAATGGCTACGGCTGGAAGAGGTTACAAAGTGCTTAGTTGCAGTACTGGGCACAGCCACTGCAAAATGTATGGCGCTGTCCATCGTAAAGGAGCCTTCACACGGAGTATACGCTCCGCTCATTCGGAACGACTTTTACGTTCAGAATGGGCGGAGCGTATACTCCATGTGAAGGCTCCCTAAGGCTGAGGCCCCACATGGCGGAAACGCAGCTTCTTTTGTTGCAGATTTTGCTGCAGTTTTTTGAGCCAAACCTGGAAGTGACCACAAAAGGAATGTAAATATATAGGAAGCTCTTCTTCTGCTCAATCCACTCCTGACATTGGCTCAAAAAAGCGCAACAAAATTTGCAACAAAAAAAGCTGCATTTTTTCTACATGGGGCCTCAGCCTAAGGAGTAATATGACAGTGAGGGCTTCTCCTAAGGATAGGCCATCCATAACATAGTCCCAGATAACCTGCTTTAGGCTGGGGCCCCATGGGACGTAAACGCTGCGATTTGCCAGCAGTGGAGACACTGTGGGAAAAATCGTAGCGTTTTACAGTGCAAGCAAAGGGGATGGGATTCATGTGAATCCCATGCCCACTTTGCGGAAAAAAACGCATTGAGGACACGCTGCGATTTGCAAAGCCGTTGCGGCTTTGCAAATCGCAGCATGTCAATTATATCTACGGAAACGCCGGCGGCTTTCCCATAGATATAATGGGAAGAGAAAGTCCGCAGAGGAAAACTCTGCGAACTTTCTGTTGAAAGCGCTGAGGAAAGAACCGCAATGTGTTCATGCCGCGGTTCTTTCTGCGCCCCCAGGGTAAGGCAAGGACAACCAGCAGCGTCACTGATGTTTTTGAGCAGCATATGGATGAGATATGTTTAATAACTTGCCACAAGTCACCCGTCAGGGTATTCATGGAGGATATCCAGTGGCAAGTTTGCTCTGTGGAGTCGAGTGTGCATGTGTATGGAAAGCCAACAACTATCTTATGTGTAGGGTCAGTAGAGAGATCCAACTGGGAAATTTCTGTAAGTAAAAAAAATGAGTTTCTTATCATTTTCTGCAATCCAGAATATTCTGTTTTATCCATTCATTCAAGGGCTTACGTCACAAAAAGTATTTATCCTCAATCCATAGGGCCGCTGAGACCCCACCAAACCTGACAACAGGGGGGCTTGCCTGTCTTACCTGCTGCCTGCAGACTGTGATGAGCGACCTCTGTCATGTCTCGTTTGTGCCACCTAGTGGCAGCAGAAGGAACTGTTCAGGTAAGGGAAATATATTACAGGAACCAAACAATATATATACACTGCCCACTATAGTATACACAATGGTAACACTAAGGATGATGTAGAGTATGTTGGTGCATACTGCCATACCTGCAAAAGGAGCAATAACCAGGCAGCCCCACCCAAGACCCCCAACCATAGTGCAAGTTGCTGTATGTAGCAGTGCCGGTGCTGTACACATTATGTTACTCCTTAGGATAGGTCACCAATTACAGGGAATCTGTCAGGGTGATGTGGAACCATACACAGGTCCTTAAGTTGCCCTGTTATAAAGCCATCTGTGCCCACATTAAAAATAAAAAACCTTTATGCCCTGACGCAGCCAGAGGCGCACACGCTGTCTTCAGTGCGCATACGCCGTACCTTTGGCACTTGCACAGTGAAGTCAGGATGTATGTCCTCAGCTTCATTGAAGAACAGCGCAGGTGCCGGGAGCACCAGAGAGGAGTCCGATAAGATTCATCTCTTGGTAAGTATAAAGGTTTTTTTTTAATATGCAGGCACAGACAGATGGCGATTCAGGACACTAAACCTATAAGGACCTCTGGCTGGTTTAGTGTCCCAAATCAACCTGACAGGTTCCCTTTAAGGATGGTGGAGATCTGACAACCAGGATGTTAGAAGAAGCTGCAAGATCTCAGTGAGCAGGGCAGTACAGCGCTGTATATTGTATAGTGGCTGAACTTGGTATCACAGCTCGGCCCATTTCACTGGAATGGGACTGAGCTGAAATGAGGTCATGTGACTGGTGAACGTGACATCATGTAGTCCGAGAAGCTGAGGTGGTGCTGAGAGAGTGCTGCTGCTGCTTCACAGCGGTCCAGACCCCCCCACCGATCAATGACCTACGTCATTAAAGAGGACCCTTCATGACCTCTAAGATGTGCAGTATTACACTCTGGGGTATGCGCCCCATTGCTGGAGATATGGCACTGTTAAAGGGATTCTATCATTAAAATTGTATTTTTTCTGCCTACCACGTCGGACTAGCCTTAAGAAAGTCTATTCTTCTCCTACCTTTAGATGTCTTCTCCAGGCCACCGTTTGGTAGAAATCTCAGTTTTCGTCAGCATGCAAGCGAGTTCTCTTGCTGCACTGGGGGCGGGCCCCAGCGCTCAAACAGCACTGGAGACGCCCCCAGTACTGTTTGAGCGGTGGGGACCGCCTCCAGTGCTGTGAGAGAACTCATTTGCATACCGTCGAAAACCAGATTATATACCGAACAGCAGCCCAGAGAAGACATCTAAAGATAGGAGAAGAATAGACTTTCTTGAGGCTAGTCCGACGTGGTAGGCAGAAAAAATACAATTTTAATGATAGAATCCCTTTAACCCTTTCCCGACATCTGCTGTACTAGTACGGCACATATTGGGTGTTTAACTATGGCGGTCACCTGGGAGTCGGGCGGCCGCCATAGCCGCTGGGTGTCTACTGTTTTACACAGTAGACACCCAGTGCTAATGCCTCCGATCGGTTCCCGGACCGATCGGAGGCATTAACCCCTCCGGCGCCGGAGGCGCCATTTTCTGGGTGGCGCATGGGCGCCGCCATTTTGCCGGTGATCGCCGGTGCCTGGAACAAGCTCCAGGGCTGACGTTACGTTTCCATGACAGCCGGGAGCCTTGTAATGGCTCCCTGGCCGGTCTGCTTTCTCTTTCTTTTGCAGTCTGGTCTATGCAGCCTGCAAAAGAAATGATGATTTTTTGCAATGCATTAGCATTGTCATGCATTGCATTAGTGAACAGACCCCCTGGGATTCAGCACCCCTAGGGGGTCTAATAAATGCAAAAAATTTTTTAAAAAAAGTAAAAAAAAAATATAAAAAAATGTAAAAAGTATTAAAAATTCAAATCACCCCCCTTTCCTAGCACACATATAAAAGTAGATAAATACTGTGAAACACATACATGTTAGGTATCCCTGTGTCCGAAATCGCCCGCTCTACAAATATATAAAAATATTTTTCCTGGACGGCAAACGCTGTAGCGGGAAAAATAGTCAAAAGTGCCAAACCGCCGTTTTTTTCACTGTTTTGATTCTGATAAAAATTTGAATAAAAAGTGATCAAAGCAAAAGCATTTCCCAAAAATGGTAGAACTAAAAAGTACAACCGGCCCTGCAAAAAAAGACGCCCTATGCATCCCCGTACACTTACGTATAAAAAAGTTATGGCTGTCGGAATATGGCGACTTTTAGAAATTTTTTTTTTTTTTAACCGTTTTGGATTTTTTTTAAGGGGTTAAAATGTAAATAAAACCATATAAATTTGGTATCCCCGGAGCTGTACCTAAACACAGAATACAGGGGACATGTCATTTTGGCTGCACAGTGAACGCCGTAAAACCAAAGCCCGTAAGAAAGTCGCAGAAATGCATTTTTTCTTCAAATCCACCCCATTGTGAAGTTTTCTCCAGTTTCCCAGTATATTATACAGAATAATTAATGGTGGCATCATGAAGAAAAATTTGTCCTGCAAAGATTAAGACCTCATATGGCTCTGAGAGTGGAGAAATAAAAAAGTTATGGGGTTTAGAAGGAGGGGAGTCAAAAACGAAAATCCAAAAATGCCATCGGCGGGAAGGGGTTAACTTTGGCACTCAATCTCCACTGTCAGAAAGGCAGGACTTATAACCTAGCATCAGCACTGGGTTGTGAGCGACGCCCCCTTGACAGTACAAGGTTTTGGAGGAGGGGGGCGCTCTTTAATACCCAGTGATGACGCCTGCAGTACAGAAATATCAATGCTGAAATTAATGGTAGTGATGTCTCCAGCACCGGGGCGCGTCCCCCAGTATGTAATGCCGCACATCTCTGAGGACATGAAAGGTCCTCTGTAACTGAGATTGCTGGGGGTCTGACATACTGCTGGTATATAATACCGCACATCTCGGATGACAGGAAAGATCGCCTTTAATTTAAGAATCTTTTTCATGTTCTATACAGGAGAAACAAACCGACTGCAAATAACACAACTTTAATACCGACAGAAAAATGCTGCAAAACGTTGCAAAAAATATCCTAAAAAATTCTATAAACTTAGGTAACAAATGTCAAAAGATAAACTCAGGGTGTCAGACAAGGGGAAATAAGTGCAAGTCCCTGTTTATTCCACAAGGGCGGCGTCTTCCATGTCACGTCCATCCTACCAACAATGATCAGACTGTGCTGAACTGCAACTTATAGGTAAAACAAGGTGTTAGAAAGCTCAATCCTGGGCTCACGGTGGATGCTTTGTCCAACAAGGAAGGTGAGTTTCTTGGCATACTGGCATGGCGCGGGCACACGGATCACACCCTGCGAGGAAGTGACAAATACAACATAATGTGACACATAGGAAGGAACCATCTTTGTATAGCAAATAAAGCCGCCAACCATCTTTGTATTGAGTAGTGCACATAACCTGTTCCCATCACACTCCACCACATGGACCACAACCCCGCCACTGCCGTATTCCTTAGACATGGAGGCACCAAGAGGCCATTACACTTAGTGAAGGGCCAATACACTACATGTTCAGTCACTGAGGGAGCCATTATATTAGATATGGGGGTATTAGGGGGCCATTGTACTGAATGGTAATATTTATACGTGATCGCTACTTTGGGGGTACTTGGGACTTTTTCTTACTTGTAAGTACTTGAGCACTTGAGTTGAGAAACATTGCTCTATAGCCAAGCTGGTTCTGTCACTCCCCACAGTGCAGACCGTCAGCAGGAGAAAGGGGAAGTTTACGCAGGTTTTTTGGACCAGAAACTGAGGTGGAGGCCGCCTCAGGTTCTGATCCAAAACACAGGATCTGTGACTGTGGAGGAATGGGTATGAAAGAGTCCTGCAGGTTTCCGTCTCCTGCCTCTGTTTTGTGCAGGAAACGGAAACCTGCAGAACGGTTTTGGAAATAGCAGCACTGTCCAAAATTCAGGCAGCAAAGGGTTTATTGTGCTTTGCACAGGAACCTTTTATCTGTTCTTCCTATGGCGCAGTGTTCAGTCCCTCCTGTCATCTTCGGTCTTGCGGAGTGATAGGTATCTCTTCATGAATATTGTCTCGTGTGAGTAATGGCGTCTCGTCTATGTGTTAGGTGACGGATGACGTTTCGGCGACGAGGACCACAGGCTCAGTACCTGCAGCAGTCTGATAATTCTGGGTTATGACAGAATAACCGATGCCGGACAATTTATTCTCACGCTGAGGCCGCAGCTCTGAGACTCCATGGATGTGACTATTAGAGTTTCCCCATATATCAGCAGCTCACCATCTGCCGGGTCAGAGGTGTGAGGTCAGGCCTGGCGTGACATATATTCTCCGCCATGGATTCTACTAGGAACTGGTGCCAAATACTCATCCTATCTGCTTCTATGCAAATTCATTATGGATTTCACTTGTGCACTGCAAAAAG
Source organism: Leptodactylus fuscus (assembly GCF_031893055.1). Taxonomy (NCBI): domain Eukaryota; kingdom Metazoa; phylum Chordata; class Amphibia; order Anura; family Leptodactylidae; genus Leptodactylus; species Leptodactylus fuscus. The sequence continues at coordinate 261,864,560 of NC_134266.1, forward strand.
CGAAATCAGTGGTGAAAACCCAAGAGAAATCCTCAAGAAAAGGGACAAGCTGGAGATCTGAAAAGCCACAGTATGCCGTTAAAGGGATTCTATCACTAAAATGCAGTTTTTTGTGCTTTAGACGTCGGACTAGCCTTTAGAAAGGCTATTCGTCTCTTACCTTTAGACGTCAGCTCGTCAGCTCTGATGCCTGCGCAGTCAGCTCTGCCAGCGAGACACTGGTAGAACTGTGCATACCGGCTGGCGGCCATATTTTCGAGGCCGCAAGGCAAGACTGCGCAGAGCTAATGGAGAAGGAAGACGACAGAAAAGGGGAGGATGCAGCTGAAGAAGGAGGCGTCGCTGGAGCGGATTCACGGGCAGCAGTGGGGACCCCCCATCGCCGTTTGAGCGCTGGGGCCCGTCATCATTGCTGCGGAGAACTCATTAGCATACCGGTAAAAGTAAAAAGGGTAAGTTCACACAGAGTTTTTTGGTCAGGATTTTGAGGCCGTATTCGCCTCAAAATCCTGACCAAAAAGACGGCTCCCATTGAAATCAATGGGAGCCGCTCAGGTGTTTTTTCTGGGAGCCGGTTTGTTCTGGCTCCTGGAAAAAGAAGCGACATGCTCATTCTTTAGGCCGTTTCGCCTCGTGATTCAGCCTGACGACACTCCCTCCTCCTGACTAGGCTCATTCATTGGGCCTAATACGGAGCGGAGTGCGCCACTGGATGCCGATGCAGTGCACCGGCATTCAGTCGCGGCTACCCTTTTTTTGCACCGGAACCTGAGGCGGCCTCCGGTCCAAAAAACTCTGTGTGAACTTACCCTAAGTCAGCACTGTTTTTTCTCTGTAGTTTCATAGTTTAGTCAAGTTACAGTTCACATACCAATTTAGTGAACAAATCTGCTGCTTTTTCTATGCTATTTTCTAGCCCCCATGTAAAGCTTTATCCATCTCCACAGACAACAAACACATCTGTGCAGTCACGGATTTTAATATGGGTGTTTACCAAATCTTAGGGTATGTTCACACAGGGGAATTTGCATGCTGCGTGTGAACATTACGCACTCCGGATTAGGCCCAAATGACTGGACCTAATGGGCAGGGAGCCTCGCGCTGCAGCTGATTCGGCCACGGAATCCGCAGCAATAAGGGTCATCTCGCTTCTTTTTTCTGCTACTAGCTAGCGGAAAAAAGAAGCGAGCGGATCCCATTGACTGGGAGCTGGTTTGGCAGCGGATTTTAAGGCAGATTCCGCCTCAAAATCCGCTGCCAAAAAACTCCATGTGAACTGACCCTCATACCTATTGCAATAACTCGGTGCCACTTATGCTAGGTTCACACTAGTCTTTGGGTCTCCGTCATTCATATCCGCATGGGGACTCATAAGACGGAGAGCCTGTCTGCTTAAAAAGCGTTTACCCGTGGACCTCATAGACTATAATGGAGTCTGCCAGGTTTCCGCTGGTTTTATACTGAAGGAGGACATTTCTCTCCGCTGATTTTAAGTGGACGCTCCAACACAGATGTGAATCCAGCCTTGAAGTGAACCTGTAAATACATACATGGCTGCACCTAGTCCTCCCAAAGCGAGGGGGCAGCATTATAGTGCAGCTGATGTTTTCCTACTCCTGGTATAGTGAAGGACCCTACAGTGATTCCCCCCTCTGTACCCCGTGGTCTTCAGCTACACTCATGGGATCCCTGTTTTGGCAGCATCCCGGGTACACGTTGTGCGTATCGCATGTGCAATGTACAGATGTATTAGATTTAATGAAGTTCTGCAATTGGTTAATCCGCAGCAGCCTGATCTCTTATCACAGGGACAATAAAAATCAATGAAGTCATTGGAAAACTCTGTGGACTTTCTGTATGAAAAGCACTGCGAGAAAAACTGTCATTCATTGCATTGTAATCACTGAGTATAAAGGTAAGTCTGGGTGCACATGTTGACATTCACCAGCAGAGGTCCCCGTAGCACCGCTATTGTATATCCCGCTGTATACAGCCGCTCAGTCTGCTCTGGATAATACAGTGTAAATCTCCTATATACTGATATCTCACAAATAAAATCCCTCACCGGTTTTGAATAATCTGCACAGAATTAAGAAATGCAGGAAAGTAGAGATAGAGAAAATCCTGTTATCTGGTCTGAACCCGGTAAATCCAATGGAAATGTATAATAGTGGGGGGTCCTGAGTGGTGTACATTGTCTATATGTCCTAATATATCAGGGGGGAGATAACAGCACGCACCGGCCAGTTGTAGTACAGGTGACACATCTTATAGGTCAGGCGCTGCAGGTGATCTGGTTTCAGACAGTTGGTGTCGTACAGAACGTTGTAGTAGGTGGGATTCACCGTTCCCTGTCGGGCGTTCTGACTAATGAGGAAAAAGTCATACCTGTGGGAAGGAGGAGGGAACCATCATATCATTATATTATACCATTACATGTCACCTCATTCTGTAATCTCGTGGTAAAACAGTACGGCCTTATTCACACTTACAGCCACATGGCCGTTTTGTAAGCCATGAATGTCTATGGATCTATTTACATGTCCGCTTTTTTGATGGCCTGCAAAAGATATGCTCTGTCTTTGTTTATTGTGAGGGACACAGATATTGCCGTGTGAACAGATCCATAGACATTCATGGGTTTTAACCCCTTCCCGCCGATGGCATTTTTTGATTTTCATTTTTCGTTTTTGACTCCTCCTCCTTCTAAACCCCATAACTTTTTTATTTCTCCGCTCCCAGAGCCATATGAGGTCTTAATCTTTGCAGGACAATTTTTTCTTCATGATGCCTACATTAATTATTCTGTATAATGTACTGGGAAGCAGGAAAAAAATTCAGAGTGGGGTGGATTTGAAGAAAAAATGCATTTCTGCGACTTTCTTATGGGCTTTGGTTTTACGGCGTTCACTGTGCAGCCAAAATGACATATCCCCTGTATTCTGTGTTTTGGAATGATTCCGGGGATACCAAATTTATATGGTTTTAGTTACATTTTAACCCCTTAAAAAAAATCCAAAACTGTGTTAAATTTTTTTTTTCTCTAAAAGTCCGTTTTTCTGACAGCCGTAACTTTTTTATACGTCCGTGTACGGGGATGCATAGGGCGTCTTTTTTGCGGGGCCGAGTGTACTTTGTAGTTCTACCATTTTCGGGAAATGTTATTGCTTTGATCGCTTTTTATTCAAATTTTTATCAGAATCAAAACAGTGAAAAAACGGCGGTTTGGCACTTTTGACTATTTTTCCCGCTACGGTGTTTACCATACAGGAAAAATATTTTTATAGATTTGTAGAGCGGGCGATTTTGGACACGGGGATACCTAACATGTATGTGTTTCACAGTATTTAACTACTTTTATATGTGTTCTAGGGAAAGGGGGGTGATTTGAATTTTTAATACTTTTTTTTAAAAAAAAAATTATATATTTTTTTTTACTTTTTTTAATTTTTTTTTTTTTGCATTTATTAGACACCCTAGGAGTCTTGAACCCCAGGGGGTCTGATCACTAATGCAATGCATGACAATGCTAATGCATTGCAAAAAATCATTTCTTTTGCAGACTGCATAGACCAGCCTGCAAAAGAAAGAGACTACAGATCGGCCAGGAGCCATTACAAGGCTCCTGGCTGTCATAATAATGTAACGCCGGCCCCGGAGCTTGCTCCAGTGATCACTGGCAAAATGGCAGCACCTTTGACTGAGGCGCCGGAGGGGTTAATGCCTCCGATCGGTCCCCGTGTAAAACAGTAGACACCCGGCGGCTATGGCGGCCGCCCGACATAGTTAAACACCCGACATGCGCTATACTAGTATGGCGGATGTCGGGAAAGGGTTAAAGCTGCTATCAGCGTCTATAACTCGCTGCAATGGACTAGCATGGCTGAAAAACGGAACCGAATCTTGCCTAAGTGCATGTTCACATTGATTTTGAGGCAGCAGCAGATTTAGCCATAAAAACAATGGGAGACAGCGACTGAAGCAGAACGCTGGAATCTAGGGTTGAGCCGATCTTGAGATTTCAAGATCGATTTTAAAGTCCGATTTCCGATCATTTTCCAGCCGATCTCGATCCCAATCGTGAAATTTACTCGATCGCCGATCAGAATCCGATCCCGATCGCTCAACCCCACTGGAAACACAAACATCCTGCTCAGTCTCGCCGTGGATTCTGTGGATGTGTGAACTATGGTATATTTATAAAACCGCCTAAAAGAAAATCTGTCTTTGTTGCCCATAACAACCAATCACAACAGCTTCCATGATTTTTCTTGCAGGGTTATATTCCTGGCTCAGAGACTGATACGGATACTTGCCATTCTGGTCTCGTAACTTCACTGTCAATAACGGTTCCCAGTGGCGGGTTCTGTATTCCTCGGTGAGTTTCGCCAAAGAACCTGGCGGTACATCTCTTCCTCACCACGACCACCGTGATCTTAGGGCTACGGCAGAGATATAAGCAGTGAAAGTCATGTGGATAAACGCATTAAAGGGGTTAGAACAACATGGCTGCTGACATCCAGAAACAGCGCCACACCTGTCTATGGGCTGTGTCTGGTAATGCAACCCAGGATTATTACAGATTGCCAAAGGTCACATGGTGGCTTTAGTAGTGACTCCCTTTGTGCGATCAAAGAGCGACGGGTTGCCCAGAGGTACAAGTAATGCAAATTTATGCATGACATGGTCAGATATAAGCACCCATAAAAATGGCTGCCCTTCCTCCTGAGGAAGCCTAGTAATAGGCGAAACGCGTCAAGGCGCGGCCACAGGGCTCTGTACTTACTTTTGAACACTCTAGACAACATGTCTTCAGGTAACAGGACTTCTTTATGCCTATGAATATAGTTGTGATACTTATATTTATTTGTGCACCGTTAGTACAAACTCTTTTATTATTATTGTATCCTTGACTATTGATTGATCACACTTTTATGTGTTAGAGGTATACTCTTTCCTGGTATAGAATACTGTTATATCCATCAGGACCTTTCCAATGCATTTCAGTTAATAGGCTATTTCAGCCCCTCCCCCCTAGCATTGTCTGTGTAGAATTGTTTATGGCATTTGTTCCTGTACTATTAGTCTCTACATAGTTTAAATCCTTTGTATACTTATGTTCATCAGTGTTGGGATATTTAATTATATGGATTTTGCTGATGGTGTGGTTTCTTTCCTGTTGATTCCTGTAGTTTAGGAGTTGTATTTTTACATCACTATAAGGGTATGGTTAATGTTATTGTAACATTAGCTATTTGATTGACATATTGGTATTTTGAATATATATATATTTATTTATTGTATACCCTTCAATATATTCTGTATATTTCTATCTAATAGTGTTGTTCTAGGATGTTCATGGTGTATGTCTGTGTACTCATTTTTTCATCATCATCTGCTGATTACTATATGCTTTTTATGTATGATTTATAATAAAATATTTAGTAATTTTTATATATATACAGTCTATTTGTCTTTTCATGTGCCCTTCCTCCTCTTCCTGGACCTCATAAGGTCAGTACTTTCTCAGCTTTTCGAGCCTAAATAGCGCGACTTTTAATACGTATTACACTGCTCACCAAGGACACGCCAACGTTCCTGCCATCATACCTGAACGCAGTTCCGGACTCTTTAAAGAAGTTAACAATTTGAGGGATTTCATAATCCACAAGCATCTGCAGCTGTCCGTCTCCGACCCCGTCCCGATAGATGATGATACGGCCGGGCAGGTCATTATTACATTTCTGCCACTTTTCAATGGCGCCTAAAGCGAAGACAAAGAACGACGTAAGTCACAGACTATAGTCACGTGTAAGGTCAGCTGGACGGGGCCTGTGTTGTCTTGATCCTTAGAAATCGCTGGTTACGCTGGGTTCACACCTGCGTTTGGGGTCTCCGTTCTATGGTTTCCGTCTTCTGCATGGCATTTTTAAATCCGGACACAGAGTACTGCATGTCCGACTCTGTGTCTGGATTATAAAACCCGGTTTCGCGGCGGAGAGCCTAAAACGCTCACCGCCGCGCATGGCCGAACAGCTTTCTCACCCATTCAAATGAATGGGTGAGAAAGTCTCCTGCAGGTTTCCGTCTCCTGCCTGTGTTTTAGGCAGGAAACGGAAACCTAAGTATAGAGACCGGGCCGCAGATGTGAACGAGCCCTTATGGGGGCCATTATATTGCACTGTATTACATGTGGGGACCATTCTACTACATGTGGGGCACTAAGGGGTCATTCTACACGTGGAGACACTAAGGGGTCATTCTACTACATGTGGAGACATTGAGAAGGCCATTCTTCTACACGTGGAGACACTACGGGATTCAATATACTACATGCTGAAGGCAGTGAGGCAGTCATAGTACTAAATGTGGGGGCCATTTTACAAGTGGGGATACTAAGAAGGCCATTATACTACATATGGGGATACTGAGGGGGGTATATGTTTGGGGACTGTGAGGACCATTCCACTATATGCTCCTGCTTGACTCCAATCACTTGACATTAGAGAGTCTAGTTAGCACATCAGTCACCAAAACTAACAGCACTTATTGCTCAGGAACCGAGGGGGTTAGAGAAAAAAATTTCAGCTGTACTGGAAACTGCGTAGGACATGTATTAAAGGATGGAAAGAGCTCGAATTAGTTGAAGATCCTCATTAAGTATTGATGGACACCCTGATATTAGTAAAGGGTCACTTACTTATTATTTTAGTATGCACAAACGGCTGCGGAAGGGCAGAGAAAGCAGATTATGTGTACAGAGGAAACTAGCTAGCATTATGAATAGAGATGAGCGAGCACGCTCCATAGAAATGAATGGATGCACCTGGTACTTCCGCTTTGACAGCGGCCGGCTGCTTAACCCCCCACGTGCCGGCTACGTCCATTCATTTCTATGCGAGCGTGCTGTTCGGATCAGCTGATCCGAACAGTACTCGCTCATCTCTAATTATGAATACATCATATTGCCAAGTATGTGGCCCTGCTGAAATCAGTCTGTTGTCCTCAGATAGAAAAGCATAAACCTGGTAACAGGTTACCTTTAAGGCTCTACGCAGGGGACCTACAACATCTTCCAATGTACCATTTTAGGAAATATGGAGGCAATAGCCGCAGAGGATCTGAGACCCTCACTATTAGGCAGAACAGAGAGGATCTATAAAGACTTCTCCAGAGTTGCACCAGTCCTCTGGAATGCGCTACCCCCAGACAATCACATTAGCACCCAATAGTACAGCTTTGAGTGCTTGCTAAAAACACGTCTATAGGACAAGCCTATCCCACTTTCTAAACTACACTTATTCACCCCACATTAACCCTTCTTCCCTCTACATTATCCCACAGGACATGATGGTCCATTCCGATGAACGTGAGTGTACCATGGCACGGACTTGGATGACACGAGGACGTAACTCTGACAATTATCCAAGTACATTCCGCTGCAAACTCTGCCCCACATCGGAGAGCACTTTACATCCTTACGTAAAAGGACACCGGCTGGTACCGGCTCATACAGCTTTATCTCATAAAAATGGCTGCTCCGTTGTTTTAAGCACAGCTAGTATCTCCCCACCTACCTCATAGATTGTAAGCTCTTGTGAGCAGGGCCCTCCGTCCTATTGTGTGAATCGATTTATTACTCTGTAATGTCTCATTTTGTCCCTACATGACCCGTGCTGCGGAATAGGTTGGCGCTATAGTAATAAAGAGGCTATTCTGATTTATAGTGTGCGGCACTTGACGTTACAATGGGACTGAATATTTATTGAGCTGTTTCCCAGGCGATAACATCTGATAATGGCGGTATTAAAAAGTACAAGCTGACAGCCCGGGCAGGTAAAAGCCAGATGAGATTTCATGTAGATAAAGGTAATGCGCCTTGGCTTCACTAATAGTATGGCTGCTATTATTTAATGGGAATAACAAAGCAACAGATGGCATCGGTGCCCAGTAAGATAAAACCGCCCTGTGGTTCCCCATAAATACAAATGTATTTTATTATATTTAAAGGGATTCTACCATTAAAACACAATTTTTTCTCGTTGACACGTAGGAATAGCCTTAAGAAAGGCTCTTCTTCTCCTACCTTCAGATATCTTCTCCGCGCCGCCGTTCGATAGAAATCCCGGTTTTCTTCGGTATGCAAATACGTTCTCTCGCAGCACTGGGGGCGGGCCCCAGCGCTCAAACAGCACTGGGGGCATCCCCAATGCTGCTAGAGAAATCTCCATCTTCTTCAGGAACGTCCTCTTCACACGTCTTCTTCCGGCGCTGGTGGTCAAACTTCTAGGCCTCGGGCAGAACCGACTGCGCATGCTCGGGCCACAAGAAACTGGCCGCTTAATTACTGTGTAAGCGGCCATTTTTCTTAGTAAAAGTGAAAAGGCATTTACACTTTAATGTATTTCAGCTATGCATTTATTGTGAATTTTTTTATTGTAAACCAGAGGTTTGCTTTAAAGGGGTTGTCCAGGGATTGTATTTGGTCCTGGGACGTTACCACCCCTGGGTCATATGATCCGAGGCAATGTTGGGCACCCTGAATCGATCCACCCCCCAAGTCACTCCTCCCCAGATCTCACAAGGTCCATCATCTGCGAATCTCAGGATGAGGTAAGTAAATTATTACTCCATGGACGACTCCTTTAAGTAGAAGAACTGAATGCCGGGAAACAGCAAAAGTATCTAAGTTTTAAGACGCAAATAGGGAGAGATTAAAACCTTTGATTCAAATATCAACCCCCCGCACCAATAACCATTAGTATGGTCTCCTATTAAACATGGGCTGTGGTCTTACCCATTGTTTACATCTGTGTTGGTATTCCGCCCAGGGGAGTCCGCATGAGGACCCCCCCTCCCCTTGAACGGAATACCAAACGCAACTGCAAGCGGTGTGCCAGTGAAAGCACACGGATCCCCATAGACTATGATGGGGTCTGTGTGATTGCTGTCAGATCTCCGCAGGGATCATGCGGACAGGAAAGTAGTTCACAATCTAGGTGCGGGCAGTGCACGGCTAGCATACGGACCCCATTATAGTCTATGGGGTCCGTGTGCTTTCACTACACACCGCTTGCAGTTGCTTTCAGTATTGCGTTCAGGGGGGTCCCCATGCGGACTCACTCAACACAGATGTGAATGAAGGGTTAGACTCCACACTCTACAGATAGAATATACCGTATATACTCGAGTATAAGCCAAATTTTTCAGCCCAGTTTTTGTGCTGAAAAAGCCCCCCTCGGCTTATACTCGAGTCAGCAAAAAAAAAAAAAATTCATTTTTTTTTTTTTTTTTTTAGGAGGGGGGGGGGTTCTTTGACCAGCCACAATATCAATGTATAGAATCTCCCATAAAATAGTGCAAAAAAAGAAAAAAGAAAAAAAAGATTTAAAAAAAATAAAAAATAAAAGTTCTAAATCCCACCTTTCCCTAGAATACATATAAAAGTAGAAAGTGACTGTGACACACAAACACATTAGGTCTCCCTGTGTCTGAAAGTGCCTGGTCTACTGAATATAGGGGATCTGCAGTGCTCCTGTTCCGTTGGGAAGGGGTTAATAGGAGCACTGCAGATACCCTATACTTAGCCAGGCTGAATTCCAAGTGGGGGAAGAAAAAAACCCAGTCCTCAAACTCAGGGAAGGGGCAGACAGACAACCAAGACACCCGCTCTCCTTTCCCAGCATCTACTGCACCCAAAAACTCCGACCATTTAAATTTTCGAAATTTTCCAGTAGCTGCTGCATTTTCGCCCCTAGGCTTATACTCGAGTCAATAAGTTTTCCCAGTTTTTTGTGGTAAAATTAGGGGCCTCGGCTTATATTCGGGTCGGCTTATACTCGAGTATATACGGTAATAGAGCTGGACAGAGTACAAAGGTGGCGAACAAGACAAGTACAAAGAGCATAGGTGAATTTTTCTTATAATGAAAAGCTGGAAAAACTGGTTTCTCTGCCTTGTTTATGAGGCTTTCTTAAAAGTAAACCAGTTTCCTAGTACAACGAATGGCACAAATGTGTCTAAGGTAGATTAGGAGCCCTATGGGGACAGTAACTAATGTCATTGTCCCATACAGGGTTGTGGTGCTATACAAGCAATAAAATAAATGTCAGGATAGTCAGGAGTCTGCAGAACATCGCACTGGGACGTTACGTCTACGCCAGCTTATTTTCCATGTCACCAGTGCAGATATTGTCCATTCAGGTCAGGGTAAGATAATGTTCAGAAGGACTTCCAATCTCCACGCTGAATAAATAGAGACACAAAGGCTTATCAGCGCGTGTTCTGTATTAGGAGTCGGGATATGGAGTCCTTGAGAACACATTATACTTTCCACTTCTTATCTTCATCCTCAGATAATAGCTGTCTGCCACAGCTCATAAAAGTCCAGCTACTTTTCATTAGATACCTGAGTGGCACGTAATGCCGCTATCAATGTATATCGCTCATATCATCCGTGGCTTTGTGCTGCTGTTAGGAGTGTGTGCACATATGGATTGTCACTGAATAGAAGAATACTCCGTCACTTCTCCTTTCTACTGACTATTCTTTAGTGTCAGAGTCATATAGATTTACAACAATATGCCGAGACGCTGAGCTCAAGGATAGATGTCTATTATATGTATTTACAAGTAGATAGTTCAATCCCTGTGCGTGGGAGGGGGGAGCAGGACTCACAGGCCTTCTCTATGAGTGGGTGGGGGGAGCTGGACTCACAGGCTTTCTCTATGAGTGGGGGGAGCAGGACTCACAGGCTTTCTCTATGAGTGGTGGGGGGAGCAGGACTCACAGGCTTTCTCTATGAGTGGGGGGAGCAGGACTCACAGGCTTTCTCTATGAGTGGGTGGGGGGAGCAGGACTCACAATCTTTCTCTATGAGTGGGTAGGGGGAGCAGGACTCACAGGCTTTCATTATGAACGGTGGGGGGAGCAGGACTCACAGGCTTTCTCTATGAGTGGTGGGGGGAGCAGGACTCACAGGCTTTCTCTATGAGTGGTGGGGGGAGCAGGACTCACAGGCTTTCTCTATAAGTGGTGGGGGAGCAGGACTCACAGGCTTTCTCTATGAGTGAGTGGGTGGGTGGGTGGGGGGAAGCAGGACTCACAGGCTTTCTTATCTCTCTTTCAGTGTACCATTTGCAGGCTGTTTCCTCCCCTCTTTCCCTTGCTGTTGGGGTTCCTCAGGGCTCGGTTCTAGGCCCCCTGCTCTTTTCTCTCTACACAGCCCCCATTGGACAAACCATCGCCAGATTTGGCCTCAGGTACCATCTTTATGCTGATGACACCCAATTATACACATCTTCCCGGGACATCACCCCTGCACTCATACAGAACACGTGACTGTCTCTCTGCTGTCTCTAATATCATGTCCTCACTCTATCTGAAACTAAATCTCTCTAAGACTGAACTACTACTGTTTCCACCATCTAACAGATCTGTCCCTGATATATCCATTGCAGTCTCAGACCTTACTATAACTCCTAGGCAGTATGCCCGCTGCCTCGGGGTCATGTTTGACGCAGACCTTTCCTTCACCCCTCATATTGAATCACTCGCACACTCATGTCACCTCCACCTCAAAAACATCTCCAGAATACACCCTTTCCTTACCAGAGATACACTAAAGACACTTATTGTCTCTCTGATTCATTCTCGCCTTGACTACTGTAACTCCTTACTAATCGGTCTTCCCCTCACTAAACTCTCCCCTCTACAATCTATTCTGAATGCAGCGGCCAGGCTCATCTATCAGGCGAGACGCTACAGCGATGCCTCTGGTCTGTGCCAGTCGCTACATTGGCTGCCTATTCAATATAGAATAAAATATAAAGTTATCCCCCTCATCCACAAGGCTCTCCATAATGCCGCCCCTCCATACATTTCCTCCCTCATCTCTGTCTACCGCCCAACCCGTGCTCTCCGCTCACTCAATGACCTAACACTTCCATCCTCTATAACCAGAACCTCCCACGCTCGTATACAAGACTTCCCCCGAGCTGCACCACTTCTCTGGAATGCTCTACCCCGGACAATCAGATTAACTCCCAATTTCTACAGTTTCAAACGCAAACTAAAGACGCATCTTATCAGACAGGCCTATCACAATTCCTAATGTAAACCCTTCCGTACTATAATTAGAATCCCCAAAATTTAACCCTCCTCTGTCCCCGCTCCCACATTTCCCCACATGATATGATGCCATCTCATGCTAACTTTATAGGTCCAAGCTCCATCCACATATTAAAGGACACGACTAGTGACGGCTCATACAGTTTTATGTTTGTGTAATGACAGTAACTTCTATTACAACATTGTCTGAATACTGTATAAGTAATGCCGCCCCTGCTACCTCTTGTGTCACCCCCTCTACCTCATACATTGTAAGCTCTTGTGAGCAGGGCCCTCAGTCCCATTGTGTGAAATGACTTTCTTTGTAATGTATCTTTCTGTATGTATTTGAACCCTACAAATTGTACAGCGCTGCGGAATATGTTGGCGCTATATAAATAAAATATTATTATTATTATTATGAGTGGATGGGTGGGGGAGAAGGACTCCCCTCAGACAGAAAAGTTCACAAAACAGATCACTAAACCTGGCCTTAAAAAAAAATGTAAAGAAGAAACTAAATTTCTAACAATATTTCCTGAAGCTCTTGTAGAAATCTCGCACAGATCACAAAAGTTATGTTTCTATCAAGCCCTTTCATTTTCATGTGACAAATGTCTGACCAGGTGGACATTCGCATGCTGCAGACAAAGACAAAGCAGTGGGGGGGGGGGGGGGGGGGGGGGGGGGTGAAGGGGAGCTGCTGCTGCAGCCAGGTGCCTTACAGTTAAACACAACTCAGGCTTATGAAAAGAAGGGAAGGTGTGGGGCAGCAGATCTCCTTAAGATTGTTATGTGTCTTACAGTTCTGCGTGCAGTTTACTGAAGCAGGAATGAATAATATCATTGCAGCACATTTTATTGGTAATCTTCTTTTTCACCATAGACTGCGGTAAGGTAAAATGGCATACGGTATAAATTATGTATATAAATGTGAGTGTCGTGTAGCTCTAGGACCTGCAACCATTGGTTTTATGTTACGGTAGATTAAAATTCTGTTCCATCCTGCCGGTAAGCGCCTATAGTAGGAATATCTGTGTTTGTGGTGCGTGTAGCAGACTCGGCGCGCACAAGACATTATGCAGATTAATTGTAAACATGTTTTCGCTGCCTATTTCGCTGTCTGATATTTCAGGACTGATTAATACACGGGGAGAGCCGTCTGCCAATCATAGCGGCTGCGGGCCTGGCGGCCAAATTACCTTTCATGCACACTTTCAGGCAATCAGCAAAATCTGTCGACGCTTTCTGAATGATACACTGAGAAAACCACCTGAAAAAAGAAAAAAATTTTTTTTAAAAAAAATTCACTAACTCCGTTCTTCAAGTGAACGCCAGAATATTCTGAGATATTAAATGGCCTAAAGTGTAAAAAAAACAACTATCTGCCGAAACTGATCTTCTGTTTCCGACTAAAAATTTACATTTAGGAATTAGTTTACTAAAAAGTGAAAAATAAGAGATGAAGAATTCTGCAAAACGTTAAAAAAAAAAAAAGTTTCTATCACTTAGGACTCATGTTCAGGCACAATTTTTTTTTTTAAATCGGATGGAGGCGGTGAAAAAATAATAAAATAAATCATATTTTCCTTTCCCTGGCGCCTTCCAGCTTGGTCCGGTCCATTGTTGTCTTCTGGGGGAAGACCCCACTGCATGTGACTACTGAGGCCAATCAGCAAAGAACACGTGATGTCACTACCTGTGACGTCCTGGGTCTCTACATGAGCGGACGGCCATAATATTACATCCATTTGTGCCAAATACCTGGTGCTCAGGACGTAATAGCACACTACGTGTCGCTAAGGGGTTAAACAGGACATTTCACCACCTCCACCAATCCCAACTCCTTTAAAGGGATACCCTTTTTTTCTCGATAACACGTGGGGATAGCCTTCTTCTCCTACCTTTAGATGTCTTCTCCACGCTGCCGTTCAGTAGAAATCCGGGTTTTCTTCGGTATGCAAATTAGTTCTCCGGCAGCACTGAGGGCGTCCCCAATGCTGCGAGAGAACTCTCTAGCGCCGCCTCCATCTTCGTCTGGAACAGCCTCTCCTTGTTTCTTCTTCCATCCTGTGTTTTAGTCTTCTAGGCCTTGGGCAGAGCTAATTGTGCATGCCCGGGCCACAAGAAAATGGGCGCTTACACCAGCTTACTGTGTCAACACCTAGAAGATTGAAACCCAGCTCCGGAACAAGACACAGGGAGAGGGCGTTCCAGAAGATAGAGATGTCGCTGGAGAGTTCTCTCGCAGGATTGGGGACGCCTCCAGTGCTGTTTGAACACTGGGGACCGCCCCCAGTGCTGCGAGAAAACTCATTTGAATACCGAAGAAAACCCGGATTTCTACCGAACAGCGGCACGGAGAAGACATCTAAAGGTAGGAGAAGAATAGTCTTTCTTAAGGCTATTCCTACGTGTTAGTTAGAAAAAAAAGAGAATCTAATGATGGGATCCCTTTAATAATCGGCCCTCCACTTAATCCTGTGCAGATGGAAATTTTTCTCTAGCCCCCACCAATCCTGTTAGTCTAAGCAACCAATATGCTAATTAGGCTCTCAACGGTCAGGTGGGTGGTCCTGGGGTTAAGCATACAGTCTAGGGCCGCCCACCTGACAATAGAGTCTGTTTACCTAACAGGAGGGGGATAGAGAACAAATTCCAACTGCACTGGAATCAGTGGAGCTCTGCCTATTAAAGGATGCCAAAAGTTGGAGTTGGTGGATATGTTAAAAGGTCCCCTTTAAGAAGCAAACACTGTACCGGTCCTCTAGTTAGTGACATACATAGTAATGTCATGTCACATCACACCGGCACCAGGTCACAGCACACCGCTGTCAGGTTGTGTCTATAATGCTGTGATGTGGTTGCCATGATCTTTTCATGTCACCATCGATGTCGCATCACGTTCCACCATTGGGGAGATTAAGCTGAATGCGTTGTCTACATCTTGCCAAGCCTCCTTGTTTCTTATCTGCCGACTATCTGCCCCCTAGAAGTTGGGGGTTTCCCTATGCAAATGGGGGTCATCCTAAATGGATGTATTCATGTACATACTTACTTGGTTAGTGTTGCATTTGTGCTGGCCACAAAGCCCACAACTGAGTGCGACTTATGGATGGCGTCCTTGTTGACATCTATCCCGATCACCATAAGGGACTTGAGCTGTAAGAACATGAGCGCCATTAGTCCTGGAAACACAGGATTGGAGGGAGGGCGACATACTCACAGGAATCTCCACGGCCCACAATTCTCCTCCGGTTTTACAGATGATCTGCATGGCGATTTTATTAGCGACGCTCATGAGCATGTTCTGCTTGTTCAGCGTCCGGTTCTGGACACACTGGCTCGGGACCGGCTGCTCCAGGCTCAGATACTTCTTTATGGAGTCGTAGTTGTCTTTCGATTGGGAGGGCAGAATACAAAAGACCTGAAGGGAAGAAAAGGGCCGAATGTACAAATTTGCAAAAAATTTTTTGCATAAATCAATTATAAAAGTGAACATAAGAAACTGTAAAATATCTTATCAGAAAAAAATGCCTCTTTCTCCACTTATCAGTTTCCTTTCCATCTTCCCACCCCTCCTAAACTACTTAGTCACGCTAAAAACAGGTATCAAATTACAGTTGCTCTACGGAGAGGGTAGGGGGGATGAGGGGTAAAAGAGATAAACACATACAGGCCTACTGCTGCAGATATTGGTAAGTTTTCTATCTCACCCCAAAGCTTTATTTAAATCAATACTGCACAATCCTGATGTATTATGTCCTTCATGCTTCTGCCGAGTGAATAGAATCTCCCGTTCTGTATGTACTATCAAAGGAAGACAACACTGCAGCTAACATGATCAATTGTTCCGCATATAGCTTCCATAGCGTCCGCAGCACATTCCCTTTCTTGCAATGGATGATGTGTTGTTAACAATGATGACTTTTAAGCCCATAAATTGCACTTCGCATGGCTAGTCATCCATTTTTGTAAGAGTATGTTCACATGGAGATTAGAGGTTGTTTAGCCCTAAAAATGACATGTTGTCAAAAAGCGGCGCTTCACTTTAAGGCACCTTAGAGGGTTTTCAGGGACTTACATATAGATCTGATCTTAGAACAGGTCACCAATACGTTGTCAATGGGGGTCTGACACTCAGGATCTCCGCCAATCAGTTGGTATAGCCTTTCCCTGCGCCGATGATGTCACGTTCATTAGTTACATGATACAGCAGCTCAGTCCCACTCAAGTGGATGGGGCTAAGATGCAATACCAAGCACAGCTCCTATGATATGTGCACGCTATGCTTGGTATTCAGTGACAAGACCCCATCCACCTTAACCAGCTTATCTGTGGGTGTCCTGGGTGTCCGATCCCCGCCGATCACATACTGATGACCTTTGCTGAGGATAGCTCATCAATATACAAGCCCTTTAAGGGTCAGTTCACACGGCGGAAAATGAATAAGAAATTCCTCTTAATTTTCCGTTGCCAGCTTTTTCGTGTGGCATCCTGCTCCTGATTAGGCCCGGATGAGTGGGCGTAATCAAGAGGGAGTCTCGAACCGCGGACGCCGAGACTGACTAAGCTGCGGTATCCGCCTGAAGATAGGTCATGTTGCTTTTATCCCACAAGCTGAAAAAAAAATCACTAGCGGGAAAAAAACTTCGAGTGACTCCCACGGAAATGAATGGGAGTTTTTTAGGCTGATTCCACGTCATAATCCGGCTGTGAAAAACTCTGTATGAACTGACCCTTAGGCTGAGTTCACACGGGATATTTTGGTCAGGATTTTGAGGTTGCATCTGACAAAAAAGATGGCTCCCATTGAAATCAATCCGCCTGAAAACACTCTGTCCTCCCGACTAGGCCCATTTATTGGGCCTAATCCGGAGTGGAGAATGCGACTGGATGCCGATGCACCAGTCACAGCTACTGCACCGGCATCCAGTCGCAGCAACCCGTATTTTGGATCGGAACCTGAAGCGGCCTCCGCCTCAGGTTCCGGACCAAAAAACGCTGGGTGAACCTGGCCTTACTGGTGGATATGTAAGAAGATACATGTGGAGCTATACATAGCATTTACCCTGTGTCCTAAGGCCTCACACACATGACCTAGAGTGAAGGCCGAGTCTCTCCTAATGGGGGGTCCAAGCCTTTGATGATTATTGCGCCGGTCCTATCCTGCTCCATGGCATCGGAATGGTGCGGAACGTGACCTCCCCATTGAAGTCAATGCAGAATGGATGATACTCGGAGGTCATCCGAATGTCACCTGTGCCCCTCTGCCATGCATACTCAGTCATGTTCCTCTAGCTTAAGACGCTCATGAATATTCACCTCTTAAAATGGCGGCCTAAATCGCTTCATGCCAGATGAAAACCTGACTGAGCTCCGCTGTGATCAAACCTTTGTGGATTTATTACTTAACACACTGACATTCACAGTTCGGTTTCCGACCGCTCCTCTAATTACGGCGCATTGGCTCGGTGCGACGAGGGGGCTGTCATGTTGATTTATCCTCTTCTTAATCACAGTCTCTTCTGTAATGATGCTGACAATAAAGCTTGTTTTTTTTCAAATGGCGCATTTGTTCCTTCTGCTTTTGTTTTAATATGTATTCAATTTAGGCATAAGATTATCTGCCGGGAAATATTACGTATCATTCTATATTTTTGTTTTTGCGGTTGACTGAAGCCGCTATAATCATCCGGAACAAATATATATATACAAATATATATGTCATTGTCTGTACTAAGGAAGGGCTTTCTCATTTAAATCAAGCCGTTAGGTTGTTAGGAAGCAATAAGAAGCTACATAAAGATGACAGAACTACTAGCACCGCAACGCTACTTAAAGGGATACTAAAACTAGAAATGAATGAGGCAGAAAAGAACATAGAAATAGAAGATTCGGCCGTTTGTCACTCCCCAAGCTCCAGAAACTGTTCTGGTAGAAAAAAAAAAGACCTGTGAACCTCTCATCACCTCCATATTTACAGTCCTAGTCATAGGTGTTGGCACACCTTAAGTTTTTCCACAAAATGAAGTATTTATCCCATTAAATTATTGCAATTACACGTTTTGTTACACACGTTTCTTTCCTTTGTTTGTATTGTTACAACACAAAAAATAGGCAGATTGGACATGATTTCACACAAAACTCCAAAAATGGGTCGGACAAAATTGTAGCAAGTAACAGGTGTGGGCAATATAAAAAATCACACCTGAAACCAGATAAAAAGGAGAGAAGTTGACTCAATGTTTGCTTTTGTGTCTGAGAGGAGAAGAGAACTTTGGAACCAAAATTGTTTAAAAAGATCAACAATCTCAAGGTTACAAGTCCATCTCCAGAGATCCTGATGTTCCTTTGGCCACGATGCACAACCTAATCAAGATGCTTACAAGCTAAGGCACGGTAACTAATCTCCCTGGACTTGGACGCAAGAGAAAAAAATGATCAAAGGTTGTAACACAGGATGGTCCGGACGGTGGATGAGCCCCAATCAAGTGCCAAAGAAATCCAAGCTGTCCTGCAGGCTCAGGGGGCATCAGCGTCAGCGCCAACTATCTGTCAGGAGACCCAGGTCTTCACCCATTAATCCCACCAGTATATTTGGAGTTTGTTGCAGAGAGACCAACAGATTACTACTGACCAGGCAGTGCAGGGGTCAGACAGAAACAGTCTGAATACTGGCCAAGGTCAGGGCTGGCAGCATAAATGCAACAGCATAAGAAGGGCATATAGGTCAGGGAAGGCAGAGTTCATGCAGACGGGCATGAGAAGGTCAGGACTGGCAGCACAGGTACAGAGGTCACAAACAGACTGGAGTAAGACGCAGGTAGTCAGCAGACAACAAAATCAGGGGAACAAGCCAACGTCAAACACAGTAAATCAAGCCGTACATAGAGACGCCTTTGCTGGAAGCCATATAGGGCTCCATTCACCTGACAGTATGTCATCTTGGCCTTGGATGGGCCTCTGTATGTCTGTAAACTGTAACAACATGTGTCAAGGAATAACATAGGCAATTATATTCCTATAGAAGTCAGACTCCGTATAAATCTCCCATCACAGTATACATATGTATAATGCAAAGCTGATCTGTAAAGCAAACACAGCCTAACTCTGTATTATGTATTTAATGGTTGGACTATTAAAGGATTATCTTATTCTGTTTCGCTATATAACTGTATAACTTTCTGATACATTTCCAGGAGGGATAACAGAGGGATGACATAACATAGAGTTCTAAATATAGATACTCCAGGTCCTCCTTAAGTGTATTCCTGCTGTGTCTCATGTGACATGGCTGTGGACCAACGTCTTGCTCACTCCAACATAAAAGCCGGTCTCGTCTTCACCCAAGGCTGGATTCTGGGACCGACTTTTATATTTGCACCGAGCTGAGACACCGGTTCCCCAGGGCGACTCTTACCACCGCATACAATTGCAATTAAACAAATCATTGCGAGCAGGGAGGACGCCCGCCTCATCTAATTGCTACGAGCAGCGCCGAGAACGTGTTACTTACTCATCAGGAATTTTAATAAGGTTTTATAGAACATGACGTGTGTTATTGTTATGTCAGAAGAAAAGCCCCTAATGTATATACCGGGACCAAAATAATCACCGTACCTGCCAGAGAGGAAAGGCTCACTTTAACCCTTGCTCTGGCACGTTAGCCTTAAAGGGATCCCATCATTCAGACATTTTTTCTAAGTACCACTCGGAATAGCCTTAAGAAAGGCTATTCATCTCCTACCTTTCATTGTCTTCTCCGCGCCGCCGTTCGCCTACAATCCTGATTCTTGTCGGTATGTAAATTGGCTCTCTCGCAGCACTGGGGGCGGGCCCCAGCGCTCAGACAGCACTGGGGGCGTCCCCAATGATGTGAGAGAACTCTCTCCAGCGCCGCCTCCATCTTCGTCAGGAACGGCCTCTTCATTCTCTTCTTCCGGCGGTGTCTTCTTACTTCTAGGCCTCGGGCAGTGCAGACTGCGCAGGCCCCCAGGCCACGAGAAAATGGCCGCTTACAATGTAACTTACTATGTAAGCGGCCATTTTCTTGTGGCCTGTGGGCATGCGTAGTTTGCTTTGCCCAAGGCCGGAGGCCTTAGAAGTTACAAGCCACCGCTGGAAGAAGAGGCTGAAGATGACGCTGCTGAAGAAGAGAAGGCGGCACTGGAGAGAGTTTTCTCGCAGCATTGCGGAAGACCCCAGTGCTGTCTAAGCACTGGGAACCGCCCCCAGTGCTGCGAGAGAGCTAATTTACATACCGACAAGAACTGGGATTGTAGGCGAACAGCGGCGCGGAGAAGACAACGAAAGGTAGGAGACGAATAGCCTTTCTTAAGGCTATTCCGACATGGTACTTAGAAAAAATGTTGTCTGACTGATAGGATCCCTTTAAAGGGAATGTCCACTTTTGATCATCATCAAATGTTATATTTCAATAGGTCTAAAACTATGCAGTTAAAGGAGGTGTTCCTGGCTAGATAGGTGATGACCTATCCTTAGGATTTGTCACCAATTAAAGAAATTTCGTGTTTGGGTGAACATTTCAGCCCTACCTCAGCACAGTGCTGTACATTGTATTGTAGCTCAGCCCATTCACTTGAATGGGACTGAGCTGCAATCAAGTCATGTGACTGATAAGCATGATGTCATGTGGAGTGTAAAGCAGAAGCTTCAAGCAGTTGATCTGTAGCAAGTCCAGGTGTCTGACCTCTATAGATCTTAGGATAGGTCTTCAATTAAAAAGTCCCTAAAAATCCCTTTAATAGTACTACTCACAGTGACAACTTATAACCTACTAGACTCTGCCAGCAACTTCGTCTGCGGGTTGTTGGGGTTGATGATCTGCCTATATTCAGAAAATTCCTGCGATGGTTTGCCTGCTGCGGCGTTTCGGCAGCTCTCAAGCTGTCCTGCTGCTGAATTGTTCCTTGTGCCTTGTCTGTGATTGTTCCGGCATCTCAGCAGCTTGCTGAGACACCATATAATGAGAGTGTTGTTGGCGTTGATGATCCGTATGCTCCAGCATTTCGGCAGCTCTAAAGCTGGCCTGCCGCTGAACTTGTTTCTTGCACTGCGCCTGTGATTGTTCCAGCATTTCAGCAACTCACTGGGACGCCATGTAATCAGTGTGTTGTTGGTGTCGATGATCTTCCTCAGCTCCGCTTGAGGAGAGCTCTGTGACTTCTGGCTACCTTCATAGCTGTTGTTGTTTGCGACAAATTAGATTTTCTTTTTCCAGGCATGTTGAAAATTGGCAAACTGCCAATTTGGATTAAAGGTGATTGTCCATGTTTGTCAGCACTGCCTGGAGCTGATCAGATAATATGCAGATGCATGTACACAATCCACTGAGGGTAAGGGGGCTTTCACACTAGCATCAGTGTCCGACAGCTAGTGTCCGATGCTAATGTCCGTGGAAGATTTTAGCATTGGACACTAGCTGTGTCCGTTTGTAATTTGCATTATTTTAAATGGGACACCATGTAGTGTCCGTGGGTATCCTTAAGTATCCGTTTGCAAAGAAGTCCGATTTTCCAAGCGAACAGCAAAATCCTACATGTGCCAAATTTCATTCAAATCCGTTCAGCCGTTTTTGTGTGATTGAGAAATAAACATCCAAACACACATTCATAATATTAGTAGGATACATTCTACTTAGGGTTAGGTTCTTATGACTTCAGGGAGTTCCAGAAGTAGGACCCTCAGTGATCAGCCACTTATGATCAAATCTGGGCAGCATAATGGTTCAGTGGTTAGTACTATAGCCTTGTAGCACTGGAGGCCTGGGTTCAAATCCAGCCATGGATGACACCTGCAAGGAGTTTGTATGTTGTCCATGTGTTTGCGTGGGTTTCCTCCCATACTCTAAGAACATACTGATAAGGAATTTAGATTGTGTTGCCTGCGCTGTGGAATATGTTGATGCCATACAAGTAAGCAAAATAAATAGATATTGAATGTGGGACAACCTCTACAACTGATAAAAATCTGGTCACTTGTGGCCACCACTAGGGGGAGCTTACAGCTATGGAGTCTCAGCCCTATAATGTAACAGTTCCCCTTTAAAAGCCGGGATAAGAAGTGCGTCTCCACTATGGGGATGATTTATAAGATCACATTGGTTGCCAATTTTGAGGTGAGCTGTAGCTGACAACGGGAGGCGCTGTAACTGGCACTATTATAGCTGTGGCTGGCATGCACGTGTATACTCACATCCGAGTCTCACTTCTGGCCAACGCCAGCGTAATGTGAACCAGCAAAAAAGTGTGAGGTCAATTCTCAAATAAAAACTTTTCCTAACTTTTCCAGTATATCGCACTTGTAGTTCTTCAGACACTACCCACCAGCTGGAGATCAGGATTCACATGTTGTTGCAGGGCACGGAGGAAGGAAACTGCGCTGTCTTCTACTTGTACGCTAGAAAACAGAGATATAATATTATTAGATATAAAGAGTCGTACACGTAACACTTACACATGGTCTGTCTTAAGAACTCTATTGCCAACACATGCAGCTATCATGGGGATTATCCATTCCTATGACAACTGCTCCTTAAAGCGTATCTTCCGTATATAAGGAGTAAGACTATTTCTGGTCTTACATGTCTTATAGTGGTTGGTTTTTAGACGTTTCCCCCCTCTGCAGGCTCTTCCTCTACCTTGCAGTTCTCCCTGAGCTGGTGAGTTGAGATCAGCTGCCATACGCTGCACACAGTAAGTAGAGGAGAATCTGCTCTATACCTGTCTCATTCTCACTCATAAACAGCCTCATGACCATGCAGGACCTACATAGAGAAGTACTGACCTGTACTGGTGTGATTGAAGTACTTGGGCTGTCATAGAAACTTCCCATTTAGCTCCAGCATCAGACTAAAGTTGTATTCCTATGGCTTCATTAAAGTCCATTCATGTGAAAGGGGCCGTCAAATAATAGGACATATTTAACCATTTAGGCTAAACCTCCGTCCCTGTCTCTCTCAGCTCCTGCTCACTCCCCGCTCCATAGACTTCTATAGACCTGTATAATCTGAGTCATGTAACCTACAGTCCATCTTCAGATGGATACAGCAGAAATTTGAGACTGAAATTCACATTAGTGAAGAGTGGCTGAGCAGGGAAACAGTCAGGTCAGAGAAGAAAGAAGCATTTTTCTCTAATAAGATATATTACAAAGTTTCTTCTATTCACCTGTACTATTCATTTGTGGACAGTTTGTTTGAATGACAGTCACCATTTAAAGGGAAGGCGTCACCAGAAAAAAACAGCTAATATTTTTAACTTATTTTTATACTAAGCATATATTTAAAGAAATGTTGGTAATGATATTTAGTTTAATTTTCCATGTATATATAAATATATATTTAAATCTTATAATCCTGCAATATTCATTCTGGCCACTTAACCTAATCAAGGCTAATGTGTTCTGCAGGAGATTTGCAGAAGTTACCTTATTATCAGCACAGGCTGGATTACAATGGAAGTTATCACCTATATGAAGGTAATGTAGGGACCACCATTTACAATCGGTGATATCACAGCTCATTTACCCCCTTAGGTCACTGAGCATGCCTAGAACAATCTCATAGACATCAACTGAACATCTCCAGACTACAAGTACCTACGGTCCTGGGTGGCTGCTGTAAAGCAGATCTCTAAATGCTGTTGCAGCAGCTCGGGCAAGATGGCTGCCCCTCGTATACACATACAGAATAGAATTAAAGGGGTTATGCAGGACTTCGAAAACATGGCTGCTTTCATCCCAGGAAGTGACATCATGTCCTTTTGTCACATGGCCTCATTCATTTTAATGGGACCGAAATTTGACGATGCCATGTGACCGATGGACGTGAGGTCACCTCCTGTTTTAAAGTCTTGCACAACCCCTTTAAAAAAAAAAAAAAGTTACAATCAGAAAGTAATGTACAGATTATAAAGAAGTATGTGGATAGAATAATGGGGATAGAGATGACACTATCCCTTTAACCAATTCTTTTTTTTTTATAAATTCTTTATTTATGAAAACAAGGTCACAGAGGAGAGAAAATAAAAGATATATGAATCAAAAACAATCACATAACAAAACACGGGGGACCCAACCATAACGAGGGTCGCCCGACAAATTCAAAGGCCGGACCTCACCACAACCAACAATACAGGGGAGGAGCGGCCGACACTGCGTCACTACATAAAATGAAAAAGGACGAAGGGGGAACAGAATGAAACAGGAGAAAACCATCTGGGGGGGGGGGACAAGAGGTAAGCTAGGGAGGGGGGGGGAGGGGAAAGAGAAACGGGGGGAAGCCAACAGGGAGGAGAAAGGAATAGGGAAAAAGGAGAAAAGGGGGGAGGGGGGGGGAGTCCCGGGACAAACCCACTCCAAGACCTCACCCACAGCCCACAATGGACCTGTATTGGTCGGAGCCCTGGAAGAGGATCCAAGGGGTCCAGGCCCCAAGGAAGACATCATAGGCATCTCGTAAGGACGCCGTGAGATCCTCCATAGCTTGGAGGTCCTCCACCTTGCGAACCCAGTGGCAAAGAGACGGGGGATTAGGGGATTTCCACAAGGCCGGGACACAGGCCCTGGCTGCGTTAATCAAGTGTCGAACTGCAGACTTCCGGTAGGCCTTGCGGGAGACCCCAGACAGATGAAGGAGGAAGCAGGCCGGGGAATTCGGCAGATCAGTCTGAAAAATTTGGGACGTTAAACGATGGACACCATCCCAGAACTCTCTCAGAACTGGGCAGCTCCAAAAAACATGGAGAAGTGTCCCCTCCTCCGAACCACATCGCCAGCAAAGAGGAGAGGCAGACGAGAAAAATTTATGTAGAAGGGAAGGGACATGGTACCACCTAGTAAGGATCTTGTAGCCCGCCTCTTGGTATTTACAGGCCAATGAGCTCTTGTGAGCAAGCTCCAAAATTCTAGAGCAGTCCGCGTCCGAAAAGGAAAGGTTAAGGTCAGCCTCCCACTTGGAGAGGAAAGAGGGTCTGTGGTCCGGAGGAGGGGAGACCAAAAGGGCATAAAACTCTGACAGGGAGTGGCGTTGAAGGCCAGTGCCAACACAGGCTTTCTCAAAGCTCGTAAGAGATCTATCAAAGGAGGTCGGGTCAGCGAAGGAGGAGAGAAAATGAGTGAGCTGCAGCCCTCTCCAGGGCCCCAAAGCAGGGAGAGCCATGTCTAATTGAATGTCGCTAAGGGGGCGCCACTGACCATTGGCTCGGAAATGGAAGACCCTCTGCACACCAGCCCTCAACCACGAGCGAAAAGGGCCTGGAGAAAACCCCGGAGGGAAGGATGGAGAGCCCAAAACAGGAAGAAGGGGGGAAGGGGAGGGAGAAAGGCCGTCCTTGCGAAAGAGCAGTCGACACACCCGGAGGGTAGGCCCAATCGTGGGGTGAGAGGAGAGGGCAGGGGTGGGGACCGGGTCCAGCCAGGGGAGCAGGTGCAACGGGACATGTGAAAAGGAACCCTCCAAGGAGATCCACTGCTTGAAGGAAGAGTGACGGCACCAATCCAGAACCCGATGCAAAAGAGCAGCCTCATAGTAGCGGCGAGGATCAGGAAGACCCAGGCCGCCCCGTTTTTTCGGGAGGGTCAGGGTGGTACGCGCCAGCCTGGCGCGCTTACCCTGCCAAACAAATCGGATCAGATCAGAGTAGAGCGATTTGAAGAAACTAGGAGGAATATGGATGGGCAAGGTTTGTAGCAAATACAGAAATCTGGGCATGACATTCATTTTATAAATGGCACAACGGCCGAACCATGTATAAGTGCCTCTGGACCACTTTTTCAGATCAAGGCGGACCGTCCTAAGTAGCGGCAGGTAATTAAGGGAGAAGAGTTCGTCAAGAGAACTAGGGATCCAAACGCCGAGATATTTTATGGCAGTTTGAGACCAACGGAAGGGGAAAGCAAGGGTAAGAGCTGCCCTAAGGCCCGGGGGGAGCGAGACGTCAAGCGCCTCCGACTTTTGGTAATTAATTTTAAAGTTAGCCAAACGGGAAAACACCTCCAATTCCGACATCAGGACCGGGAGCAAAGTCGACGGGTCGCGCAGAAAAAACAAGAGATCGTCCGCGTAAGCCGCTATTTTCACGTGTCTGCCCCCCATCTCAACACCTAATAGGGCAGAATTAGCTCTGAGTGTCCGGAGAAGGGGCTCCAAAGTGAGGACAAAAATCAAGGGGGAGAGCGGGCAACCCTGGCGAGTGCCATTTCTGATCAGAAAGGGGGAGGACAAGAACCCATTGACTCTCGTGGATGCGGAGGGGTCAGTATACAGTGAGGAAATCCAGGACTTCATAGAGGGGCCAAGGCCAATATGGTCCAAAACCGCAAAGAGGAAGGGCCAACCCACCCGGTCAAACGCCTTCTCCGCATCAGTGGAGAGAAGACATAGCGGGCGATTGCGGGAGCGGGCGAAATGAACAACATTAAGGACCTTAACAGTATTGTCCCTGGCCTCCCTAGAGGGGATAAAACCGACCTGGTCAGAATCCACCAGGTCAAGCAGGAGGGGGGCTAAGCGTGTAGCCAGGACCTTGGAGAAAACCTTTAGATCAACATTAAGGAGAGAAATGGGTCTGTAACTGGAGCACAGGGTGGGGTCTTTACCCTCCTTGTGTATGACCGTGATGTGGGCCCTGGTCATATCTGGGGGCAACGGCGCACCGTCAGAAACCGCATTAATGGCACCCGTCAGGGGACCCAAGAGCAAAGGCGCAAACTTTTTATAGTAAGAGGCGGGAAGGCCATCCGGGCCGGGGGCCTTACTAGGCTGCATAGATCCAAGGGCCTGCGCAACCTCCTCACCGCTAATAGGGGCTTCCAGGGAAGCCAGAGCTTCCTCCGAAAGACGAGGTAAACCTGATTCGCAGATGTACCGATCAATCAACGGAGGAACCGGGGGACTCGAAGGAACCGCAGAGTGGGGAGATAAGTTATAGAGGCGCCGGTAAAAGTTAGCAAATTCCTCCGCGATGCGATTCGGATCCGTGATACGCGTACCCGAGGGCCCGGCGACGAGGGGGACAAAGTTACGAGAGCGTTGTTCCCGGAGGGAACGGGCTAAAGTTCTACTACATTTGTTCCCGTATTCATAAAAGTGTCGGCGCCCCCTAGCTAAGAGGCGACGGGTTCTAACGTCAAGTCTCTCACGCAATTTCCTGCGAGCCAGAAGAAGAGCCGTGCGAACATCAGGCGCGTGCGAGCGTTTGTGTGACTGCTCCAGAGAGACCACGTCGGCTATCAGTGCAGCAAGTTCCCTAGACCTCTCCTTTTTCAAGCGAGAGCCATGTTGGATCAGCACCCCCCTGATAACACACTTATGAGCCGCCCAAAGCATAACAGGGGAGGTGTCAGGCGTGTCATTCTCCTTGAAGTAGAGTTCAAGTGCGGAAGTGACTGCCAGGGAAGTCGGCACATCCTGGAGAAGCGACTCATTAAGGCGCCACTGCCAGGATCTAGGCCTCTTCGAGGGGGATGACAGATCAACATGGACCATCGCGTGATCAGAGAAAGTTATAGGGTCAATCGTGGAACCCCGCAGCAATGGCACATCCGAATGACGGACGAAAAAATAGTCCAATCTTGAGTAGACATCTCGGGGGTGTGAGTAAAACGAGTAGTCCCTACCATCTGGGTGGATCGTGCGCCAAGCATCAATCAGTTGGTGGGAATGAAGAAGTTTACGGACCCGGCATAAAGCACGAGTAGACATGTGCGAGATACCTCGAGAGACATCCAAGGAGGGGTCTAAAGCCAGATTGAAATCCCCTCCAACCAAAAGGGTCCCTTCAGCAAAATCGGATAATTTATCTAAGATGCGCTCTAGGGAACCAATCTGATCCGAATTGGGAAGGTAAAGATTAGCAAAGGTGAATAAGGTGCCCACCAATTCCCCCTTAACAAACAGGACCCTTTAACCAATTCTGTGCTGGGTTATTTTCCCTGGTTCAGGACTGGGCAGATTTTTGGATTTTTTGTACATGTGGATTTGAGGACAAGGTGTGTAATGCTGAGCTGGTCCCATCACAGCACATGACCATAGATATAGGAAGTACAGCAGTATACGGCCATGGATATAAGAAGTACAGCTGTATACGGCCATGGATATGGGAAGTACAGCAGTATACGGCCATGGATATAGGAAGTACAGCAGTATACGGCCATGTGGATATAGGAAGTACAGCAGTATACGGCCATGGATATAGGAAGTACAGCAGTATACGGCCATGGATATAGGAAGCCATGGATATAGGAAGTACAGCAGTATACGGCCATGGATATAGGAAGTACAGCAGTATACGGCCATGGATATAGGAAGTACAGCAGTATACGGCCATGGATATAGGAAGTATAGCAGTATACGGCCATGGATATAGGAAGTACAGCAGTATTCGGCCATGGATATAGGAGTACAGCAGTATACAGCCATGGATATAGGAAGTACAGCAGTATACGGACATGGATATAGGAAGTACAGCAGTATACGACCATGGATATAGGAAGTACAGCAGTATACGGCCATGGATATAGGAAGTACAGCAGTATACGGCCATGGATATAGGAAGTACAGCAGTATACAGCCATGGATATAGGAAGTACAGCAGTATACGGCCATGGATATAGGAAGTACAGCAGTATACGGCCATGGATATAGGAAGTACAGCAGTATACGGCCATGGATATAGGAAGCACAGCAGTATACGGCCATGGATATAGGAAGTACAGCAGTATACGGCCATGTGGATATAGGAAGTACAGCAGTATACGGCCATGGATATAAAAAGTACAGCAGTATACGGCCATGGATATAGGAAGTACAGCAGTATACGGCCATGGATATAGGAAGTACAGCAGTATACGGCCATGGATATAGGAAGTACAGCAGTATACGGCCATGGATATAAAAAGTACAGCAGTATACGGCCATGGATATAGGAAGTACAGCAGTATATGGCCATGGATATACGAAGTACAGCAGTATACAGCCATGGATATAGGAAGTACAGCAGTATACGGCCATGGATATAGGAAGTACAGCAGTATACGGCCATGGATATAGGAAGTACAGCAGTATACGGCCATGGATATAGGAAGTACAGCAGTATACGGCCATGGATATAGGAAGTACAGCAGTATACGGCCATGGATATAGGAAGTACAGCAGTATACGGCCATGGATATAAAAAGTACAGCAGTATACGGCCATGGATATACGAAGTACAGCAGTATACAGCCATGGATATAGGAAATACAGCAGTATACGGACATGGATATAGGAAATACAGCAGTATATGGACATGGATATAGGAAATACAGCAGTATATGGACATGGATATAGGAAATACAGCAGTATATGGACATGGATATAGGAAATACAGCAGTATATGGACATGGATATAGGAAATACGATCCTTTATCATTGTTTGGACTACAAAGACAAATGTGCAAATTTAGATATCACTTTTTAAACTTTTTTTTTACCAAATATCAGGTGTATACAGAGCCAAAATAATATAAAAAAAAAGTTACCTGCAAATCGTTGCTTTCCAGCTGTTGAGGAACTACAAGTCTCAGCATGCCCAGCCAACCACTGGAGAGCCACCAGTTGCAGCCAACACATATAGGTTGTGATTCCTTCACTTAGCACTAGAGGGAGCCCCTAGCCAGTCATATATTTAGCACTAGTGTATACAGCTCATGATCTATGGCTTCCTATCTGGATCCCTTTCATGTACTGGGTGTACTATAGGAGCGATAAGACTTATAGTTTTCGTGTGACCCGGGCACACACGCTGCTGGGTGTTTTTGTTACAGTGACCTGTGAGCAACATTTGAACAGTTCTAACCCAAAGCGTTGTACTTTGGCGATCTTTGGCACACCCATTGAAATGAACGGCTGCTTGACCACCATTCAGAATGGGGAACCGAAGGTCACCTGTTCTCCTACTCAGTAGGGGTGTGAGCAGTTGGACCCTCACTGATCTGCAAGTTATCCCCTATCCTATAGATTTGCTTTTGTGAGAAAACCCCTTTAAACCAGAATCCATCCCGTGTTATACACTCCCTAGTGCCATAAAAAACACCCCCATATAATGCATGTGCCGTACTATGATATACTAATAAATACGCCACCTCCAGAACATACAAGTGTGATACCAAGCCGATATATTATATTGTTATGTATACACCTATACGGAAAATGCTGCGATTTACAAAAACACAATAATTCTTGAAATCGCAGAATTTCCGAATTTTTGTTCCGTTGCAATTTTTTATGCAGTACGTGGATGGGATTAACCACTTTGTAGGTGCATTACCACAACGTGGGCCCGGCTTTAAAGGGGATGTTCATGATTTGGAGTAACACATGGGGTGTAAAATAAAAATAAAATCATAATCACCGGTCTTGTCCGTGTGCCCTTGCAGTCTTGTGCTGGAAGTCCTGAGGCTCACGAGACCAATCATTGTTCTCAGTGATCGCTGTTAAGGACCCGGTGACGTATGTGAGCGACTTCTCCGATCCCTCTCCAGCAACTGCTGTGGCCACTGATTGGTCTCAGTGGTCACGTAGGCTTCAGAGCTTTGGGCAACATGGCCCTGGCACAAACTGAAAGAGAACTGGCGGCAGACAATAGAGCTCCAGGGACAGAGGGCTACGGGTTTTTTTTTTCCATTTAAAGGGATCCTATCATTAAAACACAATTTTTTCTCCTTACCACGTAGGAATAGCCTTAAGAAAGGCTATTCTTCTCCTACCTTTAGGTGTCTTCTCCGCGCCGCCATTTGGTAGAAATCC
The DNA here is from genome assembly GCF_031893055.1 of Leptodactylus fuscus. Taxonomy (NCBI): domain Eukaryota; kingdom Metazoa; phylum Chordata; class Amphibia; order Anura; family Leptodactylidae; genus Leptodactylus; species Leptodactylus fuscus. The sequence goes on from NC_134266.1 coordinate 261,895,479, forward strand.
CGGTTTTCGTCGGTTTGCAAATGAGTTCTCTCGCAGCACTGGGGGAGGTCCACAGCGCTCAAACAGCAACGGGGGCGTCCCTAATGCTGTGAGAGAACTCTCCCGCGCCGCCTCCATCTTCTTCAGGAATGTTCTCTTCACAAGTCTTCTTCCAGCGCAGGCAGTCAAACTTGTAGGCCTTGGGCAGTGCCTCCCACGGGCACAAGAAAAACGGCCGCTTACATAGTAAGTAAGCGGCCATTTTCTTGTGGCCTGTGGTAGGCAGAAAAAATTGTGTTTTATTGATAGGATACCTTTAAAGGGATTCTACCATTAAAGGGGCTCTATCCCTGGGAAAAGTCATTTTAAACTAATCACATGCTTGCATAGGCTTTAGAAATGCTACTTCACTCCTACCTTTAGTATGTAGATTGCCTCAGTGCTGTCTGAATAAGTCCGTTTTTATTCATATGCTAATGAGCCTCCAGCCAGCTCAGGAAGTTCCCAGCAGCCTCCTCTCTATCTCTCTATCTCCTATGTGTGTGAGGCAAACAGGAAGCTGAGTCATCATCATCATCATCATCAGCAGTCTCCCATAGAAAACAACAGGGAGAGGAGTGCACGATCTATCGTGCACCAGTCTAATTAGCATATGAATAAAAACGGACTTATTCAGAAACCACTGAGGCAATCTACATACTATAGGTAAGTGTGGGATAGACTTTCTAAAAGCTATGCAAAGGTGTGATCAGTTAAAATGACTTTTCCTAGTGATGGAGCCCCTTTAAAACCCTTTTTTTTTGTGTGGATAAGACGTCGGAATAGTCTTTAGATAGGCTATTCGTCTCTTACCTTTAGACGTGGTCTCCGCTGCTCCTTAGAAATACCGGTTTTTACTGGTATGCAAATGAGTTCTCCTGCAGCGATGGGGCGGGCCCAGCGCTCAAACAGCGATGAGGGCGTCCCCACCGCTGCCAGAGAAGTGTCTCCAAGCGCCGCCTCCTTCTTTGTCCGTCGCGTCATGTTCAATGTCTTCCGGGGCAGGCTCGTAACTTCTAGCAGAGCTGAGCGCGCAGGCGCATAGGCCACGGGAAAATGGCCGCTAACAATACTGAGCAAGCGGCCATTTTACTGTGACCTGTGTGCCTGCACCGTTTGCTCTGCTAGAAGTTATGAGCCTGTGCCGGAAGAAAACATTGAAGATGACGCGGCGGACGAAGATGGAGGCGGCGCTTGGAGACACTTCTCTGGCAGCGGTGGCGACGCCCTCATCGCTGTTTGAGTGCTGGGGGCCGCCCCCATCGCTGCAAGAGAACTCATTTGCATACCGGTAAAAAACGGTATTTCTGAGGAACGGCGGAGACCACGTCTAAAGGTAAGAGATGAATAGCCTTTCTAAAGACTATTCCAACATCTTATCCACAAAAAAAAAAAAAAGTTTTAATAATAGGATACCTTTAATGCCTTCACCAACCGGCACACAGTTTACTAGAAATTTTGCATACTTTTTTTTTTACTGTGCCACTCAGCACCTGCACCCTCACTTTTTACATAGAGTCCCATGGCGCTCTATCGGATGGTATCGGACCTGTGCAGACTCCCAGTAATGTCGCCACCAGGTTCCTCTTCACGTGCTGATTCCGTCAATGTTTCCCCACAGAACTTTCTGTAACACGGCCTACATTTACCGGTACTGAAAGACGTGTGTACAAACAAATGAAAGGGGAAAAACAAAAGCAAACACGCGACGAACAAAGAGACGGAGCGGCGCGGCGGCCTCACATCTTAGATTTCTCCTGCAGCTCCTATTATGCAGATCGCTAGAAAATAGAGCGCTTATTATTGTTACACTAAACTCTTATCTCCTGCGTCTCGGCCTCCCCGCTCGCCCATGTTCAGACTTGAAAAAGAAGACGATGCAGACAAAACGCTCTTATTAATCCCTTATGTGTCACTTTATTTGTGGAGATGAAAAGCCGAGGAGAAGACTTGCCGCACATTTCCCAAATCAAGGCGGATTTAACTCTGGGGCTTTTGTCTAATGGCTCAGGCTCTGCGTCACGGCGCCTCTTTGTCAACGGAACAATGCGAGGGGGGATTGGTAGCGCTCGTATACAGACACTGCTAAATATACAAGGCCCGACAAAGCCTACAAAATAGATCCACACAGCAAAGCTGGAAAAGTAGGCTAAAGGTAACTATAGGAAGAAAACTATAAGTAGTTACATCCTATTGTCATACACCGCGGTCCGGTAACAGCAAGAGCTGTACTCAGAATTCTGCCAGTGCTAGGGATACACCTGTCAGCCAAAGCTTGGTGCATGGACCTATGGAAAGGCAGCTGCATACTTCTAGTAATCTTATCATTAGGTTCCTCTTCTCTTTGCTGTTTCTGTCAATGTTTGCCCACAGAACTTTTTGTGAAGCGGCCTACATTTACCTAGGCGCCTACATGTACTAAAGGACTGTCTGGGCACCGCATGGCAATGGCATATATATTGGGACGCTGTAGGATTCTACGTGGCAATTTTGGCTACAACTCCTATTACATGATCACTGTGCAAGAAAAAGGGCTCACACTGTGATCCTGAGGGTGTTGCAAATCCAGCTAAGCCCAAACATAGTTGCAGCACCCTCAGGGACACACTGCGACTCTTATTCATTTACGATGGTGAGGAAGTCGGAGAGTGAAAAGCACAACGGGAGTTGCAGCCGATGTCACTGTGTAGCCCTGGCCTACTTAGGTAAAATCAGTACACCATAATGCTAAGTTCACACGAGGATTTTTGGACCGGATTTTGACACGGAGGTCGGCTCAGAATCTCATCCAAAAAACGGCTAGCTACGACTGGACGCTGCTGCAGTGCATCGGCATCCAGTCGTGGCGTTCTGCTCCGGATTAGGCCCAAATGAATAGACTTAGTCGGGAGGGGAGTGTCGCGTCGGATTCAGCCACAGAATCCGTGGCAAGAATGGTCATGTCGCTTGTTTTTTCCACTACTAGGTAGCGGAAAGCATGTTCACATCACTTCCTGTGACTGTTAGTAATAGGCACCACCCCCTATGTGCATGTCACTTCCTGTGACTGTCAGTAATAGGCACCACCCCCTATGTGCATGTCACTTCCTGTGACTGTCAGTAATAGGCACCACCCCCTATGTGCATGTCACTTCGTGTGACTTACTATTAGTCATCACCCCCTATTTTCATGTCTCTTTCTGGGACTTAGTAATAGGCACCGCCCCCTGTGTTCACAGCACTTCCTGTAATTGTTAGTAATAGGTACCACCCCTGTGTCCACATCACTTCCTGTGACTGCTAGTAATAGGCACCACCCCCTATGTGTATGTCACTTCCTGTAACTGTTACTATTAGTCACCACTCCCTATTTCCATGTCACTTTATGAGACTTAGTAATAGGCACCACCTCCTGTGTTCACATCACTTCCTGTAACTGATAGTTAATAGGTACCACCCCTATGTCCACATCAATTCCTGTGACTGCTAGTAATAGGCACCACCCCCTATATCCACGTCACTTCATGTAACTGCTGTGTACTCCCATTTGTTGCATCTTTAAGACTACTACTTTACGTCTTGAGATGTTTCTCCATTTTCTGAACCACACCCTTACTGGAGTGAAATTGTGGTAATTTTTGTGACTCGAGCAGCATTCGATAAATCTAGCATACGTCGGCTTGACAAGCTAACCACACCCACTTTTCTACCTATTTACACAAAAGTGGAGTGAGTCCTTTATATTTTTTAAGCAAAAACTTATTTTCTGACTTTTAATGCCAGAAATCTGCTATGCACAGCTTCGAAAAAATATCCCTCAGCAACTTTTATGGGAGAGTATTGTGGGCATGCTCTGCGACCTGGGCAAAGGTCATTGTGCAGGATGAAGGAGGGGAGATGTGAATGGCGAATCCAGTGTAAATATAGGCCTTATCTGTCTGTGTAATCCTTTCTGTGATGATAACGGTATGACTGCTGAAAAGTGATCTCCATAGAACAGGAAGCGACAATACAGATTATACAGCAGCGTGACATCATAACACTTCCTGTTATGTAAAAAATCATAATAAGCAATATATAGCTAGGTAAAATGGTATGAAAAACACAGGATGTCTTTGTCTTACATTTTGGGGTATTCAATAGAGAAGCCCATCCCATCGCCCACTTTCATCAGACAGTGGACTAGCTTTTCTGCAACATCTCCACTGCGGTGACTGAACAACAGAATCCAGTTGGACAGAGGCTTGGCGTAGATCATTCTCTCGTCCCGAGTATCTCGAGACCAGTCTGCAGCAGACATAGGTTGGCGCTGGAAGAGGAAAGTTTTGTAAGTGTTAGGATGGCTGACAAACAATATGGCTGTCATATGTCTTGCCATCCATATAATGGGACCCAACACAAAGCCCATTATAATTCAATGCGGTCAATCTTTGATCATTTGGTTCCATCATATAACACATCTGTTACAGTGTCAAGTCTTTGTATCTATTATTAGTACATATTGGCTAGGAGGGGTGTGTGCTTTAAGGTTTTAATTTTTATATATTTTTATCATTTTTTTTTTCAAAATTTACAAATTTTTACAATATATCATTTGTTTTTACTAATGAGCTCCTGAGCGTGTTCCCTGCTGTTCCCATATATAGATCCCTGTTTACTAGTTACCTATATATAGGTACGTACAGAGAAGACACAGGCTTGTCTTGTCCTTCTAGTCCTTTCTTTGCCTTAGTGTATGCCTGTGATGTCATCAATGATGTCATGGTTTCTCAGATAACTTGTCTCGTCCTCAGGTCTTCTAGTCATTTCTCTACCTCAGGCTATCATTGTGATGTCATCAATGATGTCATGGTTCCCATGATAACTGCTTATCTTGTCTCGTCCTAAGGTCTTCTAGCCCTTTCTCTGCCTTAGTGTATGCCTGTGATATCATCAATGATGTCATGGTTTCCCAGATAATTACTTATCTTGTCTAGACCTTAGGTCTTCTAGTCCTTTCTCTGCCTTCGTGTATGCCTGTGATGTCATGAATGCTATCATGGTTCCCCAGATAACTGCTTATCTTGTCTCGTCCTCAGGTCTTCTAGCCCTTTCTCTTCCTTAGTGTATCCCTGTGATGTCATCAATGATCATGTCTTGACCTCATGCCTTCTAGTCATTTCTCTACCTCAGGCTATCCCTGTGATGTCATCAATGATGTCATGGTTCCGCTGATAACTGATTATCTTGTCTCGATCTCATGTCTTTGAGTCCTTTCTCTGCCACCGGGTATCCCTGTGATGTCATCAAAGTTGTCAAGGTTTCTCTGATAACTACTGATCTTGTCCTCATGATTTCTAGTCTTTTCCCTGTCACATGGTATTTCTGTGATATCATCAATGATGTCATAGGTTTTCCAAATAATTGCTAAAACGCAAAGCCAGTGGCCTCTACTGAATGTAGTGCGCCCCAGACTTACAGACAGGGAAACGCGTTTACATTGACAGATTAACCCCTTCCCTCTCATCCCAAATAATTTAATGACCGCGCCACTACTTTGTTCATTATGTAATCCGTATTTTACTTACAGATCAGTACAATAGAATTCAGGCACTTACTATACTATCCCTCAAGCAAATCTTTTCCGGCGGTATGACGCGTCCGGTGACCAACAGCTGGCCCTGCAGTTTTAGGCCCCATTTGTTTATTTCTGCGCTCGCCTCCCGACTTCTGTGAAAAAATCATTAATCAGCACATTAATAATGCACGGTGTTACTTCTGTCACCGACCGGCCTTCCTTTCTGGCAAAACCAAAGTATAGGAAGGTGGCACGAAACAGGATCTTCTCATGTCATTAAATATATATGGTGTTCCGGTGCCAACTTATAAGAGGTTTGCTAAGTGCACCCGGCATCCTTCTCACTACAGAGCAGCCAATAAATCAAGTGTATACACAGAGAAATGAATGAGGGTGAAATACAATCATTATATGACCGGGCTAATGAACTGCGAGAAATGTTATCAGAAGAAATACATTGCCTTATGCCGCCTAATGAGCTGCACACACAGTCACACGGCTCTCCATTAAAGGGGCTGTCTAGAATTAGAAAATAAAATGGGACTACTTTAAAGGAATGGGGCAAGCTGCAATGCCAGGCAGTGTCCATAGTCAAGAGTGGCGCTCTGGGAAATAGAGGAGGAACAGGAGACCTTCTTGGACCGCCCTTTAATGTTAGGATGCATTTTAAAGAGATCCAATCTTCGGATAGGATTTTTCTCCCTAACTCGTAGGAATAGCCTTAAGAAAGGCTCTTCTTCTCCTACCTTTAGATGTCTTCTCTTTCGGTAGAAATCTGGGTTTATTTCGATATGCAAATGAGTTCTCTTGCAGCACTGGGGGCGGGCCCCAGCACTCAAACAGCACTGGGGGCGTCCCCGGTGCTACGAGAGAACTCTCCAGCTCCGCCTCCATCTTCGTCTGGAACGCCCACTCCTTGTGTCTTTATCTGTCCTGGGTTTAGGGAAAGCCGACTGTGCTTGCCCGTAGGCCACAAGGAAATGGCCGCTTACACAGTATTGCAAGCAGCCATTTTCTTGTGGCCTGTGGACATGCACAGTCGGCTGCCCGAGTCCTAGAAGTTTGAAGAAGACGCAAAGAAGACCCGTTCCTGAAGAAGATGGAGGCGGCGTTGGCGATTTCTCTCGAAGCATTGGGACAGCCCTCAGTGCTGCGAGATATCTCATTTGCATACCAAAGAAAACCGGGATTTCTACCGAACGGCGGCGGTGCGGAGAAGACATCTAAAGGTAGGAGAAGAATAGCCTTAAGGCTAATCTTAGGTGTTAGTAAAAAAAAGGGTATCCAATGATAGGATGCCTTTAACTTAAAAGGGATTTGCCTATAGGACTGAATGTGGACGGTACTGGAGGTGTTCATCGCTCCTATTCACTTCAATGGGAGTTCAGCTGAGTTCTGTGCTAGGGCTACATCCATGATTCCCATTGAAATGGATTGAGGCGTCGACCACGACCGGTCCCATCCACGTTCAGCCTGGCTGCGCTCATATAGTCAGGGCCGCATTAACCATAGGGCCAACAATGCAGCTTCTCCGAGTCCTATGGTAGCAAGGGCCCCCTAAGCCGCCAGGGATTGAGTGAGACAGTCACACATTTCGGGTGCTGTCACGCTGTTCCGGGTGGCAGACAGTGATCTCAACTCTATTTATGTCCTTAGGACACAGAGCTTGAATACAATATGGAGCACAGAGCTATCAGCTCCATGCTCTATTATTCAGCCTTCAGCTAATGATGTCTGAAGTAGGAATGCGCCATGAGCACCGAGACGTAGAGATTAGAGATGAGCGAACACTGTTCGGAACAGGTGTTCCGAACAGCACGCTCCCATAGAAATGAATGGACGTGCCAGCTGCTTCCATTCATTTCTATGGGAGCGTGCTGTTCGGAACGGCTGATCCGAACAGTGTTCGCTCATCTCTAGTAGAGATCATTAAAGCCGGAGTCTGGAAGTCTGTGGGAACAGGGTTCCCCCTAATCTATTAAAATGGCCCTGCATATAGGTATACTAGATATACCTAGTATAATGACTTTCCAGGCAAAACACCTGATCAGGACGGGTCCTGGCATTGGATAGGTCATCAGTATCAAATACCATCCGGTCCTGGACAATCCCTTTAAGTGTGTCTCCAATGGATCTGACTTGTACAATTTGGCTCCATCACATAATTAGACTCTCTGATCTACACCGAACCGGCTCTACGTCAGCTCTGCTACATCGGTACTTACTTACGGAAGATGCTATACAGGATTCCCCCGCCTGGTGCCATTTCTGGGATAGATCTTCCTACCCCCCCGTACATATTTAATGCTAATACAATGGCGGCTGCAGGAATACTCTGGATATACACTTAATCAATGGCAGATGATTTACTCCCAGCAATATCCCCTGCCCCAACCTTCCCAGACATAGTTAAGGGATACACATGAGTTACTAAGTCCCGCTCAATAATTTATCAGGGGTCATTTTTTTATGGGATTCCTGTAATGGAAACAAGTCAAAAGCAAGTTCAATGAATTACTCGTGGATGTTTTCTGCCAGACTCTGCAGCCTCTTCTGCCGGCGATCCGGGTTTAATTGTGTTTCCAGTGACAGGTCTTTCATCAGGCGGAAATCCGTGAGTGCGCGGCTCGACAGCCCTAGTGATAATGCAGAAAAGGGAAGAAATTGGCAACATAAAACAAGTTCTATACAACGCCTGACATATCTATAGTATGACTGCGGAGCGTAAGAGACTGTAACAATACTGGATACATAGAGATTAAATCTGCCTTGTATCATCCTATCGCCTGCAAGGAAAAACAGTCTCCTAACCTGCACGTACCGAGGTGAGGAGTCCACATGATACAAACAAGGGGTGTCTTGAATTGTGCAAATTTGCTAACTGATTTTACCCTAGGCAGCTGCAAGTCGCCGTGGGAAAAACCATCAAAGATTGGGGTATGTTTGCTGCGGGAATCTTCTGGGGATCCCTGTAGATGACCAGTTGATAGGTGAAGGTGCTGGGGGGTCTTCACTCTCCCCCACTCACTACCTGGTAAAGGAGCAATCTGCAACATAAACCTATAGAGTACCTGCAGCATCTAAGAGGATTGATAGCGGCACCAGCACCCCTATCAGGACAAATCCCGTATCCACAGGACAGGGAGTAGGTGTCTGATCGCTGGGGGCCAAACGCTGGAGGACTGCGACTGAAAGTTACCGTAAAGCCTCCTTGTGAATGGAGATCCAGTCTGCTTGCATGACCGGCGCTCCATTCACTTCTATGGGGCTGCCAGGACTGGTAAACTCCAGCCCCGTAGAAGTGAATGGAGTGCTGGTCATGCAAGCACACTGGATCTCCATTCACAAGGAGGCTTTATGGTAACTTTCGATCCCCTGTCCTTCAGATCACTAGTCAACACAGCAAACAGACCCCCAGCGATCGGACACTCCTGGGAAGAAGTGTCCATATCGGGACAACCCCTTTAAGTTTCTCCAGAGACCTCTGCTTCACAATGAACTGCCAGTAGTCAAAATATCTCCTAGCTACTGCACCCTATCAATCTATTTTACACCCCGTCCTGGCATTACCATCCACACAGCAGTTGCGTAAAACAAGGCCCCCACTTCTACTGAGTGCTAGAAGATTCTGAGTAGACCTCTGCCAGGTCAGTCCTCTCTGCGCCAAGCTGACAAGATGCAATAACATCGAAACAGCTGTCCTTGGCTGAGAGACTGTAACTGGTAAAATCTCAACATCATTGCAAACAAAGGCCTCTGAGAAGATCGGCATGATGTTAAAGGGAGCGCCCTCTATTAGTTTGCTTGACTGAGGCTCTGTCTTCCTAATTACATCATGGAAGACAGACTTGCACATTCTCAGTGGGCGCCCTCTATTGGGATGCATGACTGAGGCACTGGCTTCCTAATTACGTCATGGAAGTCAGATTTGCATATTCTTCCCATAGACCAATAAATACAATAAAGTACCAAATTACTGAAGAAAAAACATCCTGATAGCCCTCATCTTGTGCTTCTTGTCAGCATTCAACCTCCAGTCAGTTTGTCATCCAGATATACCCCAAATATTAGAATTGCAGTTTATTATGGCATGATCCGGCATTTGTATACTGAACTTCCTAAAAAGTAAACTACAAAGTACTTACACAATACATAAATCCATTTTTCCCCATTAGGGTTAAGGCTCCATGTAATGAACCACAGCTAAGGCCTGGTTCACATCCGTGTTGGTAATCCGTTCGGGGAGACCGAACGGACTCCCAAATGCATTGGCAAGCGCTGTGCATTGAAAGCACATGGACCCCATAGACTATAATGGGGTCCGTGTGCTTTCTGCACGCTGCCCGCTCGAGTCATGTGGACTGGAAAGTAGATCGTGAACTACTTTTCTGTCCGCATGTTCCGTGTGGACACCGTGCGGAAAGCACATGGACCCCATTATAGTAATCACTGAATACCAAGCACTGTAGATTTATTATGCCTTGCATGCCAGTTATAAGATATACAAGGCACAAGAAAGTTGCAACATTTTTTAAGCAAATTGGATTTTGTGCAAACATTTGCAACTTTTTTCTGGTTTGACCTTGACCATGAAAGGGAACAAGATTTAATATAATTTAAGCAAATTTACTGTTGCAAATGATGTCTGAAGTTCTAGATTTCAGTGTAGGCACACGGGCTGATCATGGGTGCACAGAAATGAAGACTGGAGTTGCATACGCCAGTCTTCATAAATCTCCATGATCATTTGTACACAATGTGCTGTATATATAGAGATACAGTCACTTGGGCTCCGTTCATGGCCCCTGTCACAGCACACGTCCCCCTCCTTGACTTGCCTAATGCTACACCATCTACTATGTCTATACATTCCTGTAAGGGTCACATCTAGGCAGTCATGTAGGATTTGGCAGAGAGGTCATGTAACGTGATGGCGGGGTGCATTATTAGAGTATTGTGCAAAGACAAGAGCTCCTGCCATGATACCAATCGTTTCAGTAGAAACACCGTCGTGACATTGTATTTGGCACCCCAGTAGTTAATAGGCTGTACGCTCCTGACAAATGAGTCTAGATGAGGAGTGGGAGTCTGACAGAACGCCGAGTGTAATGTACGCTGTATCTGTTTTATGAGCCATAGATAAATATTTAATGACATGCGTGTCTTTTGGCGAAGTAACGCGTCAGCTCCATCCGTGTATTAATGTACAATGTGCCCGTCATTACCCAGTGCCGGGATCTCTGTGCAGGGGTATAGCAGGGTAAAAATACACCCAAGTGTGTGTGCCAGGTGATGTGCAAGTCTTGTGATCCGCTGTGTTTCCAGGAATTGTACTTGCTCTTGTCCCAGGCTGAGACTTCCTGTCACCAAGGAAGGGAAGGGATGAGGCTGCATACTAATCTCCTATAGGTGGCCATCTGATCACAATCTAATGGGTATGGGGCCCAACATAGGCTCCAACATTCAATATAGGAGGTCCTACTAAGTGTACAACACTGCTGGCTCCACCAGCAGAATAGTGAGCGAGCTCTGGAGTATAATACAGGGTGTAACTCAGGATCAGTACAGGATAAGTAATGTAATGTATGTACACAGTGACTGTACCAGCAGAATAGTGAGCGCAGCTCTGGAGTATAATACAGGATAAGTAATGTAATGTATGTACACAGTGACTGCACCAGCAGAATAGTGAGCGCAGCTCTGCAGTATAATACAGGATGTAACTCAGGATCAGTACAGGATAAGTAATGTAATGTATGTACACAGTGACTGCACCAGCAGAATAGTGAGCGCAGCTCTGGAGTATAATACAGGATAAGTAATGTAATGTATGTACATAGTGACTGCACCAGCAGAATAGTGAGTGCAGCTCTGGAGTATAATACAGGATAAGTAATGTAATGTATGTACACAGTGACTGTACCAGCAGAATAGTGAGCGCAGCTCTGGAGTATAATACAGGATAAGTAATGTAATGTATGTACACAGTGACTGCACCAGCAGAATAGTGAGCGCAGCTCTGCAGTATAATACAGGATATAACTCAGGATCAGTACAGGATAAGTAATGTAATGTATGTACACAGTGACTGCACCAGCAGAATAGTGAGCGCAGCTCTGGAGTATAATATAGGATAAGTAATGTAATGAATGTACACAGTGACTGCACCAGCAGAATAGTGAGCGCAGCTCTGCAGTATAATACAGGATGTAACTCAGGATCAGTACAGGATAAGTAATGTAATGTATGTACACAGTGACTGCACCAGCAGAATAGTGAGTGCAGCTCTGAAGTATAATACAGGATAAGTAATGTAATGTATGTACACAGTGACTGCACCAGCAGAATAGTGAGCGCAGCTCTGGAGTATAATACAGGATAAGTAATGTAATGTATGTACACAGTGACTGCACCAGCAGAATAGTGAGCGCAGCTCTGGAGTATAATACAGGATAAGTAATGTAATGTATGTACATAGTGACTGCACCAGCAGAATAGTGAGTGCAGCTCTGGAGTATAATACAGGATTAAATCACTATATCTATTCATTTTCTGATCATGAAGCAAAGTTCAACAAACAATGATGGCTTTATATTGGACTCCTGTGGCCGAGCTATAATTGATACCCCTTACCAGTGAGGTAGCACAGCTCTGGTAGCAGATGAACAACCCTGGGAGAGTCACATGTCTCGTTCTTCCTCGCCTTCAAGCTACTAACCAGCATGGGCTGGAATAAGTCCGTCAGCTCTAGATTGTATTGCTAGAAAAAGAGAGACCCAGTAAAGCACAATCCTATATGTTACTGTATTAAAAACCGACCAAACATTTCATAAACAATTTCCCCCTGTACAGAAAATCCACCTAATCGGCAGATAGGGGCAGTGTCATAGTAGTGGGGCCAACCTGGAGGGGGGCATTATACTGTGGGGGCAACTGAATGGCACATTATAATATAATGTCTTAGGGGGTCACTGAGTTGGGACAGGTTAATATGTGATGTCTGGTTGGTGTGGGGGGGGGAGGTGCAGGTAATGTGTGACTACAGGGGCATTTGATTGTGTAATGGGCCACTAAGGGCCATTATACTATGTGGGGGACACATTATATAATTCATGCGGGTCAGGTATGTCTAAGTGGCGGTGATTGGGGGATCACTTATAAAACTTTTGCACTGGGCCCACCAAGGTTTTACAATGCCCTGCCCCTTGCCTACAATATTTCAATATATAAAATCCATTGTACCTGTTTATAATAGTCCACGTAAGAAATCTTAGTGCCGTCTCTTCTCGGGAAGGTGTCTGTGGGTTTGGTAGACCAGTCAATGTCATCCACTCTGTAGGTCTTATTGTTGTATCTAATATACCAAAAAAAAAGTGTAAAAGCTTTGTAAAATAATGTAAGAATAGACAGTGTCAATATATCCATGAACGGTTGTGAGTCCTGGACATCTATACGTTACTGCGCCCCTTATTGGTACACAGACCTACCTAGCATGGGGACTTGTAAAATCTCAGACGCTCCCAGTGCCAAGAGTTACAGTACTTGGCAGCCATTGTTGTACATTTAAGCTAGTGTGGTCACACTGCCGCATGGTAATAGCCAAGATCCGAGAATCCTAATCCCAACCATTTAACTCTTTGCGATACTGTACAGGCAATAGCCAAGGTCAATGTATACTCCAATCCCGGATCATTAAAGCGATCCTATCATTAGAATCACTTCTTCAGATAGTACCATTGGGCTTCAGGCAGAGCCGACTGCACATGTCTGTTCAGCCATTTTACTGTGGTCGCTTACAGGAACAGTACACTCGGCCACAGTAAAAATGGCCGAACAGACTTGTGCACTCGCCAATGCCCAAAGCCAACTGTACATGCGCGGAATTTAGATACTGAACGCAAGCTTGCCGGTAGAAGACTACTTGAAGGACGCGGCGCCCCCTTTGCTGTCTGGAGACTCATTTGCATACCGGGAAATACAGTATATGAACGGAATGGCGGCGAGGAGCAGAAATATAAAGGGAGGGGACGAATAACATTTCTAAAGGCTATTCCGACGTGATACTATCTGAAAAAGGGATTCTAATGGTAGAATCCCTTTAACCCATGTGGTGCTACAAAGGCAAAAGCCAAGGTCAGAGTATACTCCAATCCCGGTCAATTAACCCTTGTAATGCTGTACAAGCCAAACCAAGATATCAATCTATACCCCAATCTTGACCAGTTAACCCTTGTGATTCTGCCCAGTCAATGGCCAAGATCAGAGAACACTCCAATCCCGGTTCATTAACCCTTGTGATCAAGATGGGGGTATACTCCAACCTCAACCCTTGTGATGCTGCAATCACTGGCGTCTGTGGCAACACAAGGGTGCAGGGATCTCTTGAGTATTGGTTTAATAGTATAGTCCTTCCAAAAAACACCCCAAAATACAGAAATCAAAACCTCACACAGCAACGCCACTGAACAAAATAAAGTTACAGCTCTCAAGTAAGACAAAATCAGAAGAATAATTGAGGTTCAGTAATTTGTAATCTCAGTAATAAGCCGTACCTGGTTAGCACTACCAACCCCACAAACTCTTTCTCACAGGCCTCGGTGAACCTCTCTTTGGAGATCTTGGAGTACAGGTCATTCATGGAGTCCAGCACCGTCTCGTTGCGCAGGACCTTGTGGCTGACGTCTGCCGTCATTGTCAGCTGTTTCTCTAGGTATGAGATAGACACTGAGAATCCGGGCCACAGGACCAGCCTATGAATGGAGACAGGAACGAGTTAATATCTGCCGGTGCGCGGCTGTCACGCGACGTATAAGGCCGAGCACATAAGATAAATGACACGTTACAATATTGTGAGGTTTTACCATCCGGATAATCTTCACATTATTACTGGTTCCTAGAACTAACACACTGTGGCATATTGATCAATCGATGTCCGACACGTCTCTGTCTACCTTTGCGCCAAAATTGATGGTGCACGACATATTTATGAACAGAAAGAATTGACAAATATGACAGTAAGGAAAATGTGCCCCAGAATGGTCGCGGATTACAAGTATCTCACTTTAATGACACTTTTAAGAAACAGAAAAGAACGAATATGGTGCTGGACATTATTATATTAATTCCATGGTGCTGGACATTATTATATTAATTCCATGGTGATGTACATTATTATATTAATTCCATGGTGCTGGACATTATTATATTAATTCCATGGTGCTGTACATTATTATATTAATTCCATGGTGCTGTACATTATTATATTAATTCCATGGTGCTGGACATTATTATATTAATTCCATGGTGGTGTACATTATTATATTAATTCCATGGTGCTGTACATTATTATATTAATTCCATGGTGCTGTACATTATTATATTAATTCCATGGTGCTGTACATTATTATATTAATTCCATGGTGCTGGACATTATTATATTAATTCCATGGTGCTGTACATTATTATATTAATTCCATGGTGCTGTACATTATTATATTAATTCCATAGTGCTGTACATTATTATATTAATTCCATGGTGCTGGACATTATTATATTAATTCCATGGTGCTGTACATTATATTAATTCCATGATGCTGTACATTATTATATTAATTCCATGGTGCTGGACATTATTATATTAATTCCATGGTG
The DNA here is from genome assembly GCF_031893055.1 of Leptodactylus fuscus. Classification (NCBI taxonomy): domain Eukaryota; kingdom Metazoa; phylum Chordata; class Amphibia; order Anura; family Leptodactylidae; genus Leptodactylus; species Leptodactylus fuscus. The sequence goes on from NC_134266.1 coordinate 261,910,684, forward strand.
CTGTACATTATTATATTAATTCCATGGTGCTGTACATTATTATATTAATTCCATGGTGCTGGACATTATTATATTAATTCCATGGTGCTGTACATTATATTAATTCCATGGTGCTGTACATTATTATATTAATTCCATGGTGCTGTACATTATTATATTAATCCCATGGTACTGTACATTATTATATTAATTTCATGTTGCTGTACATTATATTAATCCCATGGTGCTGGACATTATTATATTAAAGGAATTCTACCATTAAAACATTTTTTTGTGTGCATAAGACGTCGGAATAGCCTTTAGAAAGGCTATTCGTCTCTTACCTTTAGACGTGGTCTCTGCTGCGCCGTTCCTTAGAAATACCGTTTTTTACCGGTATGCAAATGAGTTCTCCCGCGGCGATGGGGGCGGGCCCCAGCGCTCAAACAGCGATGACGGCGTCCCCACCGCTGCCAGAGAAGTGTCTCCAAGCGCCGCCTCCTTCTTCGTCCGCAGCGTCACCTTCAATGTCTTCTGGCACAGGCTCGTAGCTTCTAGCAGAGCAGAGCAGACTGCGCAGGTGCACAGGTCACGGGAAAATGGCCGCTTGCACAGTATTGTTAGCGGCCATTTTCCCGTGGCCTGTGCGCCTGCGCTGTCTGCTCTACTCGGTTATGAGCCTGCGCCGGAAGAAGACATTGAACATGACACGGTGGACGAAGAATGACACAGCGCTTGGAGACACTTCTCTGGCAGCGGTGGAGACGCCCTCATTTCTGTTTGAGCGCTGGGGCCCGTCCCCATCGCCGTGGGAGAACTCATTTGCATACCGGTAAAAAATGGTATTTCTGAGTAACGGCGCAACAGAGACCACGTCTAAAGGTAAGAGACGAATAGCCTTTCTAAAACTATTCCGACGTCTTATCTACAAAAAAAAAAGTTTTAATGGTAGAATACCTTTAATGCCATGGTGCTGTACATTATTATATTAATTCCATCTAATATCTATCATCTATCTATCTATCTATCTATCTATCTATCTATCTCCTATCTATCTATCTATCTATCCATCTATGCCCATGCTTCTGGAATGAGATAAGGAGCGGGCACATTAGGTCTGATCTTTAGTATCACAGGTATAGCGTACACAGTAAGTGACAGATAACTGAATACAATTATGTAACGCCTGTCTCACACCTCAGGAATGTATAGTTACTAGTATTTTGTATTACTTTGGGTTCTTTAATGAGATTTTGAAAATTTTAATTCACATTTCAACAAAAAGCTATTTACAAAATGTCACTGCACAATCTGTACTGAGGTGTATGGTGACATGATCTTTATGGGAAGCATTTTAGAACTATGTGGAGGAAATACTAAATAATATCCATCCAGACCTACACAGAAGTCAGAAAGTACCATCTTGTTTACATATTTCCATCCATTAAAGGAATATGGGGAGGAAGCAGACAGCCCCGTTCTCCGTGTAGTGGTCAGACCGGGTACTGCAGACCATTCACTTGACTAGGAGTTAAGCTGCAGTTCAGCCACTGCATTCTCTGTGTATCAGCTGATCAGTGGGGGTGCTGCATGTCAGACTCCCACCAATATACTGATTACCTATCCTTAGGACAGATTATCAATATTTTTAGCCATAAAAAAAACAGCACTGCAGTTCCTTCCTTCTAAAGTCTGACTACTGAGACACATTCTATCAAAAAGTAATGGTAGACCCCCGAGTATAATAATCAGAGATCATGGGGGGATAAAAACATAAAAAACACTGTTACTTACCTCTCCCTGGCTCCGCTGCACTCTCCGCCACTTTTGGCCATCTTCAATGACATCTAGGACGTCATGTGCCCGGGAGGCTTTTGTCGCGACGCATATGGATGCAAGCCCTGGTCATGTGACATCTTGGATGTCATGCAAGTAGGCCCAAAGCCTGCCCGGAGAGGTAAGTAACACTGTTTTTTATGTTCACTTACCTCTCCTGGGCCTCTGACCATTATACTCAGGGGTCTGAAAAGACCCCCCGAGTATAATATTGCTTGTGGGGCCCGCGGCCCGGTAGTTACCTCCCTGTCTGTGAGCCAGATGCAGCCATCAAAAGAGCCACAGCTGGCTCGCGAGCCATAGATTCGAGAACCCTGCTCTAGAGGATCTGTCCTGTGTTGTACAGACATCCAATTGAATCGCATACGCAATACTTAGATTCCCCTGTGGGGGCGCTGTGAGATTTTTCACATAGACTGACTCTCTTTAGTCTATGACGTGTCTACCCTTGTCTTAGCTCTAATTTGATTAATAACTCGGATTTCTCAGAAAACCAATTTAATACAACATTGAAGCATGCAATCTCTTGGCAGGCTGCAATGCACATCACAACCACTGGGTGGCCACCCACAGACACACAGGGCATAGACATCTTGTGACAGAATATCATGAAATCGTGTTGTTTGGAAAAGCTAGTCATCGTGAACCAAGAGGAGAGGTAAAATGGTACAGATGTGTCTATGTATGGTATATAGTGACAGAGTAACACTACAGTATTTGTCTTACTTGTGCTGAGGAATATTCACGGGGTCTGAGGGGCAGAAGTAGTTACGTCCCACCTGGTACATGTTGAGCCATTTAAACACCCTGAAAACGGCACAAAATACAGATATTACTACATCAAATATAAAAAAATAATACAAACTATATAGGTAAGACAGATGTTAGAGGTAACAGGGTGCACCCTGAAAATGGTCACACAGAGCAATGCAAATTTTTGTAAATTTTTGTAAACACCACAATAAAAGGAGGTATTATTACTGTGGTTTACAATGTGTATGCCTCGGAGCAATATAGCTGTCATCATGTATGTGACAACAGACAGCTATATAATATTCACGGCACATGGGCTGTATCCTATAGACACTTGATTATAATTCCAGGATTTCTGGCGTCTTCTATTTTCCTGGAGAGTAAAGTGCGGCCAGAACAGGCTTCTATTATCTGTTATATACAGAGATAAATTGCTGTGCACGATGCCGCTGAGATCGTGAGGTTTCTGTGGATGCGACACAAGAGGAAATGTCAGCAACGTTATATTTTCTGCTGTGTTTTGATAAAAAAAAAATTATTTAATACTATAAGTGAAGAATAGACGTGCGGGACAAGATGACAGAGACGTCCCCAGTTAAAGGGACACTAACCGTATGTTCTGTTTGTGACCTGTAAACATTTCTGACTTGGGAAGACGATTGTAAAATAAGTCAGGCAACTGCTGATCCTTAAAGGGAAAGTGTGACCAAATCAAGTTTTTATGTAAAACATATTTTTTATATAAAGTGATTTTTTTTTAAAGGCCCAATCTATATAAAGGCCCAACTATCATTGGATACCCTTTTTTTCCCTCCATAACACGTAGGAATAGCCTTAAGAAAGGCTATACTTCTACCTTTAGATGTCTTCTCCACGCCACCGTTCGGTAGAAATCTGGGTTTTCTTCGGTATGTAAATGAGTTCTCTCGCAGCACTGAGGGCGGGCCCCAGTGCTCAAACAGCACTGGGGGTGTCCCTAATGCTAGGAAAGAGATCTCCAGCGCCAAATCTCCATCTTCTTCTGGAACGCCATCTCCCTGTGTCTTCTTCCGTCCTGGGTTTCAATCTTCTAGGCATCGGGCAGAGCCGACTGTGCAAGCCTGGGCTACAAGAAAATGGCCGCTTACACCAGCTTACTGTGTAAACGGTCACAAGAAAATGGCCGCTTACACCAGCTTACTGTGTAAGCGGCCATTTTCTAGTGGCCCGGGAATGTGCAGTCGGCTCTGCCCGAAGCCTAGAAGGTTGAAACCCAGGACAGAAGAAGATGCAGGGAGAGGGCGCTCCTGAAGAAGATGGAGGCGTCGGTCGAGATTTCTCTCGGAGCATTGGGGACACCCCCAGTGCTGTTTGAGCGTTAGGAACCGCCCCCAGTGCTGTGAGAGAACTCATTTGCATACCGAAGAAAACCCGGAATTCTACCGAACAGAAACACGGAGAAGACATCTAAAGGTAGGAGAAGAATAGCCTTTCTTAAGGCTATTCCTACGTGTTAGGGAGGGGGAAAAAAAGGGTATCCAATGATAGGATTGCTTTAACTTCCATGGTTCTATCTATAGTAAAAATAATCCTAAAGCTTGCAAATATTTGCAATTGTAATTCCAGAGAACTTACTTTTTGAACAGAACACTAAAGAAATGGATGCAGATGGGGGATCCGGGTATTTGTGTGCCGGTCAGGGTCACCGTGATCTTCACTACTTCCCCACTTCTGGTGGTACTGGTCAGTTCTGTTACCTACACAAGACATGGATGACATAAGTTTCACTAGTAAATGCAGTTGCAGGTGGACCATAAAGAGGTGGGGCTAAGAGTCTGAGTGGGTGGGGCTAGCAGGAGGGGCTGTGGAGTAGGTAGGCCAAATAATCGACTCCACCTCTAATAAATGTCTGTCAGAAGCAGTAAAGATCCTCTAATTTATTAAAAATCTACTGACCAAAAGCAAATATGTAGCAAATTCTGCATTTAATTAACTATACGATATTAAAAATTGAAAAATAATTTAAAATAATGATTTTTTTTTTTTTTAAAGCTGGACTCCAACTCCAACCTAAACTGGCCCTGACTCCGACTCCAGAACCCTGCTAGCAGGAATCAGGAAAGATCGTGGGGGCGTGGCTATTTGACTAAGAGGGAGGGATCATGTGACAGGATGAGGCGGTGATTTTTGTTACTTTCCTGTTAGCTCCGCCCACTCAGACGGAAAAACAGACCATGTGACGGGCAGATCGAATGTCATGCTGTCATAGGAAGTAGAGATCAGCCGATCCGAACAGCACGCTCGCATAGAAATGAATGGATGTAGCCGGCATGCGGGGGTTAAGCGGCCGGCCGCCGTCAAAGCGGTAGTACCAGGTGCATCCATTCATTTCTATGGAGCGTGCTGTTCGGATCGGCTGATCCGAACAGTACTCGCTCATCTCTAATAGGAAGCTCTGCCTTGTGCCTGGGGGCAACGAGTGGACTTCATATATAAAATGTGAAATAAATTGCTATGGGTGAAAAAAAACAACAGGACTTTTATATATATATAATTTTTTGAGCAGACATCCCCTTTAATAACATTGCATTCCACTTTCTATAAGGGTAGTCATAATACATGGCAACACTTTAGTATTTCATGAGAACTATACCAGTGATCAGTAGATCACAGTCTAGTCGAAAAAAAAGTAAAAAAAAAAAATTCCCAAAGGTCTCATTACAGCATACTATGTATTATACATAACACATGGCAGTGGGGTCCTGTAAGGCCAGGTTCACAGGGGATTTTTTGGTCTGGATATTGATGCGGAATCCACGTCAAAATCCGGCTCAAAAAACCGCCTCACATTGAATTCAATAGGTTCCTTTTTCCTCGAGCGGAAAAAATCATTGACCTAAATAGTTGGCTCCGCCTGAGGCGACAGCCTGATGTTGCCTCGTGGCAGATGCGTTCCTAATCTGTAGCTATTTGTCGAGATGGGAGTAACCCTTTATAGGGGACACTAAACCATCCACAGGCCCTTATGGACCAGGGGTTTATCCCCAAATCACCCTTTTATAAAGCTATCTGTTCCCATAATAAAAATATAAAAGTTTTATACTCCCCCCCTACTTTTCAAAACAGTGCGATTTGACAGGTTCCCATTAAACTAGTACTGATGTACCGAAAGCTGTACCGTAAGCACGCTATCATTTCTTACCTTGTCTTGAAGTTTTTTCGCCAGGAAAAGTACGGCCCCATCGAAAGCGCGGGCGGATCCCAGGACATCTCCATGACTGTACAGCAGTGCCGCCTTCAGTCTCATTGAAGCGATGTCAGGGTTGTAGTCCACATGGTACTGGTACAGACACCACTGGGGTGGCAGTCCCAAGCCAAAAATGTTTGTCAGAAGTTTGACAGGCTCTCCACTTGTTCCTAAAAACAAGAACAAAAAGTTTGGTGGCCACCTGCTGCAGAAAGGCATTAAAGTGGCTTTACACAGGACTAAGATATTGAGCTCCACTTCCTCTCCTCGGGCGAGTGACATCTTGTGTATCGTGCACATGGCCGTGCTGCAGCTCAGTCCCAATTCAAAAGAAGACTGATTTGCAATACCAAGTACAGCCACTATACAATATACGGCGCTGTGCTTGGTAAGTAGTGAAGAGACCCCATCGATAAATATAATACTGGAAAACCCCTTTAATACGATTATCCCCTGAATCATTTTCATACTGAAAAACCTTAAAGTCTGTTAATAGGTGTTTTTTTTAATAACTTGCAGTGTTTCTTGATTCCATGAGTCCTCCTTGGTGCTGCTGCGGCAGACCCCGGATAAGTCAGTCTCCTTCCTCCTCTGGCAGCTCACAATATAGTCTCCTCTTCCCCATTTCAGTCTTCCCAGCTATACTGCCACCTACAGTAGACTTTCTTCTCCTTTTCCAGCAAGCAGGGCTGAAAGCTATTTCTGTTGGCTGCCCCCTAGTAAACAGAAGGTCACTATGGAGAGACCTGGCTGTGGGGAGAGCGACTGAGAATGTGTGTCCACCAGCATTCAGCTCATTTAGGTGGACATGCACATAGTTGTGCACTCTTAACACCAGGTGGCGCCATACTATGTAATAGATACAAACAGACAAGAAGGATAGTAAAGTGCAGTTGACCATACATTTCCAGGAGGGATAACAGAGGAACGGCACAATGTAGTTCTATAAACAGATGCCCCAGAATTAGTTTATAGCAGACAGGTGTACGCCATACAATTCTCTAGGAGACACTGAGCTGTGACTCCAGGCTTCTGTAATTCGATGTATAGAACTATATACAGCCTTGGCCTGTCTGTGCTCTAAGAATGTCTTAGAAAACGACGGCTCGCAGACAACAGACGATAAATAAATAATCAGCAGAAAGAGAATGAGTCGCCCTGTGCCCGCCGCGGAGTGACGGAACCCCCATTATTTATTAATAGGCCAGAATACAGACGCGCTGTCCATACGACGTCATGTGGTACGATGCAAAAGGGGAAAGAAAAAACAACCGTGTTAAAGGGGTATTCTCACCGCATTATATGAAGGCCTATGTCTTTATGGCAGTCCCACTGCTAACGTCAGTCACTGAAAGTCAGCTCCCCTACTCCGTCATTGGGATCGTCCTAGCTACATATCCTTTTCTCCATTTACCACAGTGGAGAGTCTGATGAAGACCCAATGAGCCAAAACGTTACCCTCTCTGTATTCCTATACTAAATATGGATCACTTTAAATAAAGTACTGTAATCTTCAACATCAAAGAGGAGTGCTGAAGTTCTTTCTTTTTAATTATAGTTGGATTGTGTCCCTACGAAATCCCCCAACTCAATACAATCCAAAGAGCCGCACACATCTGTACTTGTTGAAAAGTTCATAGAATTGGATGGAGAGAGCTGCAAACAGATGGCCACCGCTCCACTTAATGTGGCTATGAGACAGGGGTCAGACAGCCTCAGTTCTTAATCACTTCCGGAGTACCCATTGGGTATATATGTCTGGAAGGTGGCTGTCTAGTTCTGCAAGGACATACCGGTACGTTCAAGAAGAACTCAGAAACTGCACGATATCAAGAAGCTGCTGAAACAGGGAGCTGGCTGTAACTTCAGCCGGAGCTCTCAAAGAGAAGGCAGGGAGGGTTTATTACCTTCCCAGCCTTCTCAATGAGCGCTGTATACACTGCTATGGGCGTTGCTATGATGCGGCTGCCCTCTGACCTGGCGGTCAGGTGATCCACCGTGATCAGCGTCTTACAAGAGCTGCTGGGTCCTACAAGACCCAGATCAGCTCTATAAGTTATATACCAACGTGCAGGAGGCTGGATTTCTCCTGCAACTGGGGCTAAATGTACCAGCCTCAGTTACCCTTCGTTCAAAAAGGAGTGATAATATCCCCAGAACCTGGTCTAGAAGTCTCTCCTCTCTGCCAAACCAGACTAGTTTGGCTAGATCTCGCATCATAGCATTAAAGGGATTCTACCATTAAAGGGGCTCTATCATGCTGCTACAGCCCCACATATGCGTGAATAGCCTTTAAAAAGGCTATTCAGGCACCGTAAATGTTATATTAAACTACCCCCCCATTTTAAAATAAAACCCTAAAAAAGAATGTGATCTACTTACGGATTGTGAACTGTGGGCGGGCATTCAGGGTACGCCGTCTTCTTCTTCCACGCCTCTTCTTCCTCCGATGTCTTCCGGTCCCGTCTTCCTCCGGCGCTCGCGAACTGACACTGATATTAAAAAATGGCCTGGGTGCATGCGCAGTAGCATGCGGCTTCTACTACGGCTACTGCGCAGGCGCCGAGGCCATTTTTTTTAATCAGTGTCAGTCCGCGAGCGCCGGAGGAGGATGGGACCGGAGGACATCGGAGGAAGAGGAGGCGTGGATGAAGAAGAAGACACCCTGAATGCCCGCCCAGCGTGCACGATGCGTAAGTAAATAACATTCTTTTTTAGGGTTTTATTTTAAAACTAGGGGGTAGTTTAATATAACATTTACGGTGCCTGAATAGCCTTTTTAAAGGTCATTCACGCATATGTGGGGCTCTAGCAGCATGATTTTGCTGATAGAGCCCCTTTAAAACATTTTTTTTTGTGGATAAGACGTCGGAATAGCCTTTAGAAAGTCTATTCATCTCTTACCTTTAGACGTGGTCTCTGCTGCGCCGTTCCTTAGAAATACCGTTTTTTACCGGTATGCAAATGAGTTCTCCCGCAGCGATGAGGGCGTCCCCACCGCTGCCAGAGAAGTGTCTCCAAGCGCCGCCTCCTTCTTCGTCCGCAACGTCATCTTCAATGTTTTCCGGAGCAGGCTCGTAACTTCTAGCAGAGCAGAGCAGACTGCGCAGGCATACAGGTCACGGGAAAATGGCTGCTTGCACAGTATTGTTAGCGGCCATTTTCCCGTGGCCTGTGCACCTGCGCAGTCTGATCTACTAGGTTACGAGCCTGCGCCGGAAGAAGACATTGAACATGACGCGGCGGGCGAAGAAGGAGGCGGCGCTTGGAGACTCTTCTCTGGCAGCGGTGGGGACGCCCTCATTGCTGTTTGAGCGCTGGGGCCCGCTAGCAAGCAGAGTCACTGTTTTCCTATTTACATCTTGGAAAGCAGATTTGCATATTTTTCCCATAACCATATTTTGTAATATACGCTATTACCCTATCTAACTTCCTTCTTGTTGTAAAAAAAGCTGTAACATTCTCCTTGGCAACTCTAACTGTTACTAGGGAAAGTCCGTACATAGTTATATTGAGACTCTGCAGAGCTGAAGCATTTACCATAGGAGGGATGGTCTCTTAGGCTAAGGCCCCAGGGACCGGAAACGCTGTACTAAAGTGCTGCGGTTCTTCCCGCAGCGCTTTGAACAGAAAGTTGACGGAGTTTTCCTACGTGGACTTTCTCTTACCATTATATATACGAGAAAGCCGCTGGCATTTCCGTAGATATAATTAACATGCTGCGATTTCCAAAACCGCAACGATCTTTGCATCCCATCCACTTTGCAAGTACTGTAAAACGCCGTGTTTCTGGCCCCGGCCTTAAATGACTGTATCTTTGGTTTTATACTACCTACAAAAATAGTTATAGTATCATAAGAAAGCCGGGATTCTGAGATTGGGAATACCTCTTTATGACCACCTGCATTTATATCATGTAGGTCCCCCACATGCCACCAAAATGGTTCTGATTCATCAAGGCATAGACTGCACAAGATCTACGAAGGTGTCCGTGGTACTTGATACTCATTAAAGAGTCATGACACTCATCATGTATCTGGTCTCAATTAGATCCCACAGTCTTAAAGGGGTATTCCCATGGAACAAGTTTTTCCCCATCCATAGGATAACAGAAGTTTTGTCCCATGTTGTGAATGGAGTTGGTCAGGGAGTGCGCGCACTGCTCCGTTTATTTCAATGGGTACTCTCCGACCACCGCTCCATACTGAAAGGGTGAAGAAACTTTCCTTGTTCTGATTATTGAGTGTCTGACCGGTCAGACCTCGATTGATCTGCATGTTATACCATATCCTGGGAACAACGCTGCACCTCTATTGAGGTGAGGCAACAGCCTCAGGCGGCACTCCGGAGGGGCGGCAACTGAGGCAATTTTTAAAAAAAACTTTTTCCAACCTAAACACTGAAGAGTCCACCGTCACCCCTGTAACCTCTATTATGCACCACAGCGCCCCCCCCCCCCCCTTGCAACCTCTATTATGCCCCACAGTCTATTGTAACTTTGTGGGGCATAATATAGGCTGCAGGGGCCTCTGTGGGACATTATATATAGTGTTTGGTTTCGTGGAGAAGTGAGGAGTCAAATATTTATGTGTCGCAAACTTTACAGAGTCAAGTCACAGCTGGAAGAAGTGTTGATGGCGGTCCAAAGGGAAGAAACAGGAAATGTGGGAAGACGTCTCCTGTGAGTATTACTGCACAAAATATTACTGCACTGTATTTATTGTAATGTTACCGCTAGCACCCCCAACCCCCCACTGTCTGAGGCGGACAATCAAAAGATGAACAACACCACCCCAGACTCAATTGATCTTTTGATTGCCCGCCTCAGGCAGCAGAGAGGTTAGGTTCACCACTGCCTACGAAAACCCCTTTTAAAAAGGAGCTGTGAGTAAAATACAGCTAAAAAAAAAACAGTAGTGTGAACAAGGTCTTGCACTACAATGCTGCAGCATTTCCATTCTTGTATAAGACTTGGAGAAAGGATTGTTAACAAGCCGGGAACTAATTACATAAGGCTCTATTCACACTGTGTGTACGCTTACTGTAATGCGCCGGACAGCTGTAATGGGAAAAAGCAGAATGTTCGGGCGATATACGTGAAGGTTTTGTTGTAGGTAAATTCTATTCTGGCCGCGTTTCGTTCTATTTATCATCCATTCCACCCTGGGTACACAGCTTGACGCCGTAACAATGTCCAATCTAGGCACAAAGGAGTACGAGAAGATTACGTGGTTCAGGCGGCCAGGTGTCACAATGACCAGGAGAACACAAAGCCTGGTACGGGTCCATGTTATTACTGGGCTCGACTTAATCGGGCCACTGAAGGCGCTATTTATGGTTTTTATTCTGCACGCACTCCGGTAAGGGGGTGACGGCATTTTCCAAGCAAGAAATCTGCTTCTGCTTCATTACATGACCCGTCTATTAAAAGGTAACCGCGTGAGGATGAAGAACCTGTAGATAGCAGTATATTTAATAACACAGAGGTGGAAGCGTTTATTACATAATACGGAACATTTCTATCACACCATCAATATTAATGATGAGATCCTCCTCCATTCAGGTAGAAGTATCACAGATAATTGTGACCACCGGGAATGTGAGTGTGTAAGTCAATACTGAGTATAAGGCTGCGAATAAGTTACATGTATAGCCCGTGAGAGAGATTGGGGGTGGGCACCAAAACAGATGACCCCTGAGCAAATAGAGTACACTATGAGTCTCATTCTTTCAACAGAAGGTGCTAGTCACAGACTAACTCATTGATATACAAAAGAAATCCCTCACCATAAAGTTCCAAAATGAAAAGAATACCTAAGAGCCTAATCCTCCAGACAGTATAATACTCTCCAGTGACCCCCTTTTCCTAATGCCCTCAGTATAATGCTCTCCCCAATGCTCCACACAGTATAATGTTCTCAGTGCCCCCCACAGGATAATGCTCTTCCCAGTGCCCACCAAAGTATAATGTTCTCATCAGTGCCCCCCACAGTATAATGATCTCCTCAGTGCCCCATAGTATAATGCTCTCCCCAGCGCCCCCCACAGCATAATGCTCTCTTCAGTGCCCCCCCTAGTATAATGCTCTCCCCAGTGCCCCACATAGTATAATGCTCTCCCCAGTACCCCACAGTATAATGCTCTCCCCAGTGCCTCACACAGTATAATGCTCTCCTCAGTGCCCCCACAGTATAATGCTCTCCTCATCCCCAACGCCTCACAGTATAATGCTCTCGTCAGTGCCCCCCACAGTATAATGCTGTCCTCAGTGCCCCCACAGTATAATGCTTTCCCCAGTGCCCTCATAGTATAATGCTCTCCTAAGTGCCCCCACAGTATAATGCTCTCCTCAGTTCCACCACAGTATAGTGCTTTCTCCAGTGCCCCATAGTATAATGCTTTCCTCATACTCAATGCCCCACAGTATAATGCTCTCCTTAGTGCCCCCCACAGTATAATGCTCTCCCTATTGTCCCCTGTACATTATATTGCATCAAAAACTAAATGTGTGATTTAAGCCTCATGAAGTTCACTCCACAATACCTAGTAGCAGGGCCATCATGTGCCTACAGTAAGTCGATGCTTCTACCAGGAGTGGATCCAAAAAGAACAAAAAGTAATAAGAAAGAGGTCTCCATACTTTTCCATCAATAACTGTGTTTTACTATAAGGTCTCATGTGCAGGTCCGTGTACAGCGTAAAAAAACAGCATAGATGACACCCGGATGGGTTGTCACTTACCCATACATTGAAATGAATAGACCGAGGCGTAAAAACAGACAAGTCTAGGACTTACTCTATGTATTGTGGCTCTTCACTATGTTTTGGACACAGCTGGGAAAACTACAGCTAGATATTTGGGCCCATAGAAATGAACGTGTCCGTACCTGCAATTGATCATTTTATTGCCTAAAAACTGCAACAAAAACTGCACGTGTAAATACAGACTTATAAACCCCACATTCTCACTTGTTATTCCATAACATGTGACAAAGGTAAAACTAACCATTTAGTTAACGTCTACTTCAGTAGGTTGTCAGACCGGCTAGGAAAATATGTAATGGTGAAGTGAAATGGAAAGCTAATATCTCAAATGAATCATCTAGAGATGGAAACTTTCTATTCCATACTAAAATGTCTAAGAATCTAGAAGACACTTTTGCACTGTCACACCGGTGCCATTTTCTTGACTTATTTGTGGCTCCGAATTCGATGTTTCTGTTCTTTCTTGAATTAATATCTCATCGTAGCCTAATACCATCTCGGCCCTGTAAGAACACTCTTTAATAGAGAGTTTCATTCTTCCTATGTCTGCTCTATCTAGCTCTGGAGAAGAGCTCTAGAAGACAGACATCAAATTTTAGGTGACATCACTAATAAGAGAAAAATATCCCCTCTATGGTATAAGGGACCAGCCATTAACATCCGCTCCAACCCAAACCTCCCAACCAACAGTAGAGAGCAGCCAGCACAGGGAGCACCATGAGCCAGAACCAACCACAAATGGACTCCATGAAGAAAGATGTCATCTCAACCATGGACATCGCTACGTGATACAACTTCACGGGATGGGTTTGATGAGTATGCCACCACCACAGTCCATGCTACGGCCATAACCCCTATACTAGCTTGATAGTCCGCCAGGACAGGGAGGACACAGTTTAACCACCCAACATGTCATGTAACGTCTGAACAGGAATCTCAGTCTTGCGCCATAACACCATCTTGTACCTGTGAGGGCATTATTTGTTCCTATTTCCCATCCACCTTAGGATGCTAGCCATGGACTACCATGAGCTTAGACAGACATACACCGACAACACATGGCCAAGATGACCTGATAAAGAAGGTACGTGACACTTCTATGAATAGTTAGTCAATTTTTCTAAGGAAGAAATCAACCCCCCCCCCCCCCCCCCCCCAAACTTCAGAGACACACCACAAAGAAGTCCTCCCAACAATTCGTGAAATATCTGAGGAGGAGTCTCAGTCTTGTGTCATCAGTATCTCAGCCCCACCATGCAGCCATAACGTTTGCCAATCCTGCATTTCTCGATGGCTTTGCACCAACTCTCGATGTCCCCTGGATCGGTGCAATTGTTTTTAATAAAGCACGCAACGGACATTGCATTGTGTGTCTGTTTGTCACACGCTAAGCATGGAGAACAGAAAGAGGAGAAGAGAACTGAGAACCAAAATTGTCGAAAAATATCAACAATCTCAAGGTGACAAGTCCATCTCCGGAGAGCTTGAGGTTCCTTGGTCCATGATGCGCAACATAATCCAGAATTTTACACCCCATGGCGCTGTAGCTAATATCCCTGGGGACATGGACGGAAGAGAAAAACTGGTTGTAACGCAGGAAAGTCCTGATGATGGATAAGCAGCCCAAATGTAGTTCCAAAGAAATTCAGGCTTAGGGGGTATCAGTCTCGGTGCAAACAATCTGTCAACGTGAATTAAAGGTTAAGGCCGGATACCCAGGAGGACCCCACTGCTTGCCCAGATATTAAAAAAAAGCTACGCTGCAGATTATAGCCAAAATTAATCTGGGAAACGTCTTGTAGACAGATGAGCCCAAGACCTTTTTGGTAAAGCCCATCATTCTACTATTTACCAAGAATGGAATTGAGGCCTACAAAAAAGAAGACAACGCCAACAGTCAGACATGGTGGAGGTCATACACGAAACATTTACCGGCGATCAAATATTAATAATGATAATGCATTATGTCAGGTTTATTTAACCATCAATTTTTAACTACTAAGGGGACTGGACCCTATCTAGGGAGGTGCCCCCCTCCTCACTTCATTGTCTGGATGTATAATTTATCAGACGTGTAATGGACTGTGCAAGTATTTAAAGTCTTGGCGGCAAGTGGTCATATATTTATATCGTAAAAAGAACATGACTTTAGAGGGGATTTATGAGTTCGGGAAATTGATGTCCTAACCTTAGCAAAAAAAAGAAATGTGGTCTCTAATGTTTGGGGCCGTGTAGTCACCAGTCTGCTCTTATTAAAGGGTACCTGACTTTTCATGTGCAGGGTGCAGTGCGGTGCTGGATAGTCTGTTCTATGACCATACAAGCCTTCATTCCTGGTGTCCTATCAGTTCTTCAAGCTAATAGCCCCATTATGGCTGCAGCACATTTTACATTTGTTTCTGAGGCTGTGGGCAGTCTGCCCTCCCTTCCCTATCCATCATAACTACTACTGGGTTATTTACATGTAATTCTGCCAGCAGTAACTGTAAAATAGGAAACAAATAGTTGACAGAAGCCCAAGGGCATAATATAGGAGATCCAGGGACAATGAACTGCAAATACATCCAGGCATGATGCTACTAAAAATATCCCTGACACAGGAAATGAGCACTCTATGAGCACAGTCAGGAAAACGGTATGTGACTAATATCTCATTTGTAACTGCACAAGCAGCTAGAGGTAGATACATAGAAGAGTAGTACATCGTACATAGAAGACTTGTCTTACATTGTCAACTGTGAGATAGTGCAGTCCAGGGCACAGGGAAAGCAGTTTCCAGACATCTGTGGAGGATGTGAGGAGAATCATCTCCTCCCCTCTAGATTCAATTTATTAAAGAGAAAAGACCCTCCACTCACTTGTGAAGACATCTTACTTTATAATGATATCTATGGACAGATCTTCCCTACTAACAGGGAATGAACTGCAAATTAGGTAGAAGAGAGATTCATAGTAGCAGGAACTACTGAGTTTTTTCAGACAGAAAGAAACAATATTTTTAATTAATGTACATTACATTTTGGTCCAGAATCTCATGGGCTATTAAATGAGACTGATGTCTGAAAAGTTTTTAAAAGTATTCTTGCTTGCCATTCAAATGGTTTACCCAGGACCTCCTTCTTTTAATCCTTGGGGGCCCAGTAGCCAGACACTCATGAATCTCTCTCTTAACGCCTTTAAGGCTGAGTTCACACGGGGTATTTTGGTCAGGATTTTGAGGCCCTATACTCCTCAAAATCCTGACCAAAAAGATGGCTCCCATTGAAATAAATGGGAGCTGGTCAGTTCTTGTTTCCGAGAGCGGTTTGTTCTGGCTCCTGGAAAAAAGAACGGACATGTTCATTCTTCAGGTGGAGTCGCCTCGTGAATCCGAGTGCGCGACTGGATGCTGGTGCACCCCTTGTGACCCCGCCTAAGCATGCACTATCTAAGTCTGCTCTATGTAATCCTGTAATTAATTTTTTTTTTTTTTTATATAAGTTTAAAAAAAAAAATTTCCTCCCCTTCCCCAGTGCTGCGGTATGCTCTCAGCACTGTCGGGTCCTGCAGGCGCACACATGACCGCTGAGACCATTCACTGGACTCAGTGAAGGACAAAGGACATCACAGCAGGGGAGGAATTTACTTCAAGACAACGAAGCAGCAGGATCAGTGCGGGCTGGAAGGACACCGAAGCACCCGGGAGAGGTGAGTATGATTTTTTATTTTTTTCACCTCCCCTGGCCTATTTAAAAAATAACATTATTTCCCAGAAAACCTCTTTAATCCAAACCTATAGGCCTTCTGTTAGTTGCCCAGCACCCTGAAAGATAGCGACACGCAAAAAAACACATTTTCTCCTATGAACTCTCCCGACTACTTTCCTCTTTTCTACTCTTATCTTGTCTTTTAAGGTCATTTCTTCTACAGACGGCATTTTCCATGTAAAGGTATTGCCGGTAACACAAAATATTTCGTGCAATGAAATGGAAAATAAATAGTCCTGACTGTCATTATTCCAGATAACCTATAGGCAGGCCGGCAGCGCGGCAGAACGGTTGGGTAAAGCAGCGGGGTTCTGGGCTGAATAAAGTACAAACCGCAGGAAGCGAGTGTTTATTGTGCTACTTTATACATTATTACTGAGACCTCGGTTACGTGTTCACCTGAGGAGATTTTACACAGCAACCTGAAGAAAAGAATAAGTCATACACTCCTTCTACTCCGCATGTGGACAAAGAGCTCAGACTCTTACCATTCCGATACGACATGTCATACATCTGCTGGATACAATTCTTGCGCTGTTTCGTGTATACAACCCTTTTACAGATCAATATGTTTCTATGGTTACAGACTACAAACAGACCCAGGGTATAGTCTGACCCAGCAGTCATGATTCCATCAACTCTCTCAGTGTTGCCGCAGGATGACTAGGACACACTGACTGACGGAGATCAGAAAAAGCGGCTTCGAACATCCGAAATCCAGTACCAAGTCTTCATTGGCATCCTAAAAATTCAAGAACAATGCCCCCTACATAAAAGGTCCTAAGGGGTACTCACCTGCTCTGTGCTGGTTTCTGCTAAGTCACATGACAGGCTTAGTTCACATATGGGCGGATTTTGGCCATAGTCTGACGTGGGAAGTCGCGTCAGAATATGGCCAAAATCCGCCTGCCGCAACTTCCGACAGTCGTGGCACTCCGGTCTGGCATAGGCCCAAATGAATGGACCTAGTCCGAAGCATGCTGCCGCGAGGCGGATCCCGTGGCTGAGTCAGCCGCGGATTCCGCCTGAAGAAAGGGCAGCTCACTTCTTTTTTCCGCTAGCGACAACATGCGGCTGGCGGAAAAAAGAACACTAGCGGTCTCCATAGACCACCACTGTGAGGGGGTGGATTATGACGTGGATTCCGCGGTTTTTAGCAAAAAAAACGTGGCACAGTTTCCACCTCCCATTAACTTCTATTGCCTTCCTGAGGCGGAATCTGCCTCAAGAAAGGTCATGTTGCTAGCGGTCTCCATAGACCACCATTGTGAGGGGGTGGATTATGACGTGGATTCCACGCCACAAACCGCCCCCTCTGTGCCCGTGTGAACGGGCCCTAAGACTGGTGTAGATGTCCTTTATAATTCATGCCACTAAACTGGCGTGAACTCTAATAAATATATCGGCTGAGGGGCCCTTGTCCCACCTACAAGGGGGGTTGTGATGCACATATGGGACAGGAGAGGACCAGTTTTCTGGCGTACAGGGATTGATGAATTCCCCCCAGTAATTTTATTTAGTGTGACTGTGTCGATACCTGTCTTGCAGTTCTTAACATGAGCCATGGCCGACCTGGTGGTGATTCCCAAATCTTGCATAATGTGTTTAAGTCGCCGTCCCCGCTCTGCAACCACATTCGG
The DNA here is from genome assembly GCF_031893055.1 of Leptodactylus fuscus. NCBI lineage: Eukaryota > Metazoa > Chordata > Amphibia > Anura > Leptodactylidae > Leptodactylus > Leptodactylus fuscus. Next base: position 261,928,629 of record NC_134266.1, read on the forward strand.
GCCTTTTCCAGCAGACACCATACCTAAGACAATGCAGAGGGAAGAAAAGGAAGAAGATCATCATGTGGGATTCACTGGACACCATGGAACTATGTTCTCACCCACTATATTATATTAACCCCTTAATACTCATTTCCCTGACCAGAGAAAACTTTTCCTGTCGGGGCTCTTGGGGCAAATTTTAACCCTTTTGACATACATGTACATACAAGAAAAACTTGAGTGTCAAAATATGGTGACTTTTAGAAAAAAAAAAATTTTTTGCAAAGTTTTAGATTTTTGTTAAGGGGTTAAAATGTAAATGAAACTTTATAAATTTGGTATCCCTGGAATTGTACCGAAACATAGAATACAGATGACATGTCATTGTGACCTATAATATGCATATTTTCTCTAAATACCCCTCATTCTGAATTTTTTTTCCAGCTTTCCAGTACATTGTACAGAATAATAAATGGTAACATAATGAAGAACAATTTGTCCTGCAAAAATTAAGCCCTCCTATGGCTCGGACAACAGAAAAATAACAAAGTGATGGGGTTTGGAATGCGGGCATTAAAAAACGAAAATTGAAATATGTCATCGGCGGGAAGGGGTTAAAGGGATTGAATCCCATTTTTTTAACACTAACCCGTAGGAATAGCCTTAAGAAAGGCTATTCTTCTTCTACTTTAGATGTCTTCTCCGTGACGCCGTTTGGTAGAAATCCGGGTTTTCTTCAGTATGCAAATGAGTTTTCTTGCAGCACTGGGGGTGGTCCCCGGCGGTCAAACAGCACTGGGGGCGTCCCCAATGCCGCGAGAAAACTCTCCAGTGACGGCCTCGGTCTTCTTCTGGCATGCCTCTTTGCTATGTCTACTTCCAATAGTTTCTTCTGGACTTAAATGTCACGCATGCGCAATCAGAACTGCGCATGTCCGCGGCCATTTTCTTGTGGCCGCTTACGCAGTACGCTTGTGTAAGCGGCCACAAGAAAATGGCATCAACTGTGCAGTCGGCTCTGCCCAACATTTAAATCCAGAAGAAACCATTGGAACAAGAGGTCACACAGGGGACGCCCCTAACGTTTGAAGACATCTCAAGGTAGGGGAAGAAGGCTATTCCTACGTGTTAGTCTTAAAAAATGGGATTCTAATGAAAGGATCCCTTTAAATAGTGGAATCTGCCTGAAGATAAGCCATGTGGCTATCGGTCGCTCTAGCAGAAAACATCAGCTAGAGGAAAAAAATCTGCTACTGACCATTGAAATGAGCGGGAGGAAATTTTGATGAGGATTTTGAGGTGGTTTCTGTACATGTCAGGGTAATGGACGATTGGTTGAAATGTCACACGACAGTACTATGTACTTGGCTATGAAAAGGAATTTTTTCATGACTGAGTATACATTTGAGGGTAATTCACGTTCACGGATCCATAATAGATTTTACTCTATTGAGGGAACCATGAAAGCGGCCTGTTAGATGGATATACGTTATTTAAGGGATTACTTGTATAGATCATTAAAACAAATGGTTGTGTGTATAGATCCATTATATTGTATCGAGCCGTGTACTGGCAGTTAATAAAAGCCATGAAACCCGTTGTGTCCGGTTAACAAAATAGTTTTGTCGCGGACAAACAGAAAACGCATACGGGTGGTCACTTTGCAAACCCATTCAAGTGAATGGGTTTGAAAACCGACCATCGGGTTTCCGTCCCCTGTCCAGTTTCTCGGGGCGGAAGACGGAAACCTGCCAGATAGGCTAAACTGGTGTGAACCCGCCCTACGACGCATTTCAAGGGGTGCTGATTCTTATTAATGAGACCCAGAGGGTGTACGAAGACCTACTTGTAGTAGAGGGATGCAAGGTCCAATTGAATGGAACTTCGTGGTCGTAGGGTCCCAACCCAGTATATAGTATTAAATGGAACGACACACTTCAGGTATGCGAAGTAACGTAAATTTATTCTGTAGAGCAGAGTAAAATGTTTTTCGGCACCTCAGTGCCTTCATCAGACTCTTCAAATTGTCTAGAGAGAATTTAGGGTATTCCTGGATGAGTACACAAAGATCCCTCCGCTCAGGAAGCCCGCAGGGTCCGCTGTAGATAGGTAGTAATAATATAATATAATTGATGGTAATAATGGCACGCCAAAAAGACAAATAGGCTGTCCGGAAAAGAGAGAGTGGCGGCCAGTACTATGGTCTATGGACGGCTACTGTCAGGAGGGGCGTTCCTCACAGCCCAACTAGACTATCAGGAACTCCCTTCTGACAGTGGCCTGAGATTGTTGCCCTTATAATGACAAGGATATCTCCAGCCTGGTAACAGGAAAGTCAACAGTGCCCTGAATTCAGCGCATTGTCGGCTTTCTACCAGTATTAAAACCCGCATGTGCCCGAGGACATGAAAGGTCCTTCTTAATTTAGCCTAATTTTATATTCTGGTTTTTACCTGGATACTCCATAGCAACAAAATTTGCACATTTGCTGGACCCTGCCTATTATCAATGCACATTATCATTGGCTTTGGACTATGAAATCTTCTGGCATAAAAAAGACTCTACACGCCAAGTAAAGGTGCAAAAGACAAAGTGCGCGCTGCGGTTTTTCATCCTTCTGCTTGGTAATTGACCTGCAATGGAGGAAAAACAATTGGAGATGGGACCACTACCTAATTTGTTCCTGTCTGTTCCGAGTTCATCCCCAGACTAGTAAGCGGACGCGCGATACGACTGAACTGTCTGGAGAGAGATTTCGCTCAGACAACATAAACAACAGGACGGTCTTAAAAAAATGAAACTGCCGACCTGAAGAACATTTTCTCCTCCCGTAGGTGAACCGCAGCATCACTCAGGGCAATATTAATCAGTGAGGAGCATATTATACCTATGGCAAGCCCCCGTCCCGTCCCCTGACAGCGCCAATTTATGGCCGCCGGAGCCCCTCATATAAAGAAAAAAAAAAAAAGCCCTCTGGATGAGGAAAAAATATGACCCGGGAAGAAGCTGCTATAAAGAGATGAATGGTTGTATTAAAGCATAGACAAGTCTCTGGAAATAAATACAATAATATGGGAGCGCCAGATGCAATTTCCCTTTCCAGACACTTTGATTTTCCTTGGGCACCTAAAGAAGAATGAGATCTAAACTAATAAAAAAAATATCCCTCAATAAGAACTGCACAAGAAGCAGATAATGGGGTAATAGTAAAAATATATATATAAAAAAACATATTTTATAGTGAAAATATTAAAGTATAAAGTCGTCAGAGTGCATTAAATAAAACTATAAGGCGCCATAAATGATCAATAAATCGTTATTAAAAGTCATTATCTTAAGTACACTGAGATAGGGGCCCCCACGTATCATATGCCATTAATACTGGGGTAGTCTTATCATACAGGAGATAAGCTGAGCTCTGTGATATATAGGGTTATATGATAGAGGAGAGAAGCTGAGCTCGGTGATATATAGGGTTATATGATAGAGGAGAGAAGCTGAGCTCTGTGATATATAGGTTATATGATAGAGGAGAGAAGCTGAGCTCGGTGATATATAGCGTTATATGATAGAGGAGAGAAGCTCAGCTGTGTGATATATAGGGTTATATGATAGAAGAGAGAAGCTGAGCTTTGTGATCTATAGGGTTATATGATAGAGGAGAGAAGCTGAGCTCTGTGATATATAGTGTTATATGATAGAGGAGAGAAGCTGAGCTCTGCGATATATAGGGTTATATGATAGAGGAGAGAAGCTGAGCTCTGTGATATATAGGGTTATATGATAGAGGAGAGAAGCTGAGCTCTGTGATATATAGGGTTATATGATAGAGGGAGAGAAGCTGAGCTCTGTGATATATAGGGTTATATGATAGAGGAGAGAAGCTGAGCTATGTGATGTATAGGGTTATATGATAGAGGAGAAAAGCTGAGCTCTGTGATATATAGGGTTATATGATAGAGGGAGAGAAGCTGAGCTCTGTGATATATAGGGTTATATGATAGAGGAGAGAAGCTGAGCTATGTGATATATAGGGTTATATGATAGAGGAGAGAAGCTGAGCTACGTGATATATAGGTTATATGATAGAGGAGAGAAGCTGAGCTCTGTGATATATAGGGTTATATGATAGAGGAGAGAAGCTGAGCTACGTGATATATAGGTTATATGATAGAGGAGAGAAGCTGAGCTCTGTGATATATAGGGTTATATGATAGAGGAGAGAAGCTGAGCTGTGTGATATATAGGGTTATATGATAGAGGGAGAGAAGCTGAGCTCTGTGATATATAGGGGTATATGATAGAGGAGAGAAGCTGTACTGTGTGATATATAGGGTTATATGATAAAGAAGAGAAGCTGAGCTCTGTGATATATAGGGTTATATGATAGAGGAGAGAAGCTGAGCTCTGTGATATATAGGTTATATGATAGAGGAGAGAAGCTGAGCTCTGTGATATATAGGATTATATGATAGAGGAGAGAAGCTGAGCTCTGTGATATATAGGGTTATATTATCTTGAGCAGAGTTAATCCTGACAGGACTCCTAGGAGAGAATAAGAGAGTCCTGATTACCCCACCCAGGTACAGTGATTGGCATTGAGAATCTTGTTAACCCCTCCCGCACGGCGATTGAATGACTTCTCCCTATTGATGTGTCTATCATTCTATATCAGGGGTAGGGAACGTACGGCTCTCCAGCTGTTGCAAAACTACAACTCCCAGCATGCATACTGGCTCTGCTGTTCTGGGAACTCCCATGGAAGTGAATGGAGCATGATGGGAGTTGTAGTTTCACAGCAGCTGGAGAGCCGAAGGTTCCCTACCCCTGTTCTATATCACTGATGTGTCTACACTGTAGTCTGTCATTCATGGTGTATGGGAGGTGTTATCCGGACTCTCACAGTCTGTCCTAGGAGTCCTGTCTGGGTTTACTTTGTTCTTTACTCAGAAATTTTGTTCCGAACCACCAACACACTGCCAACTTCTCCCACTGACCAGACTTATGTATGGGTACTGGCGGCTCCGTTTCATCACTCATTTTGGGCATTGTATGATGGTGTCATTTATATTATGGTCACCGGCTAGAAACAAGTACTTAGGCAGAGTCCACAGACAAGGAGAAGTTTGCCGCCCTGCAGACATTTCTCTCCCGTTTCCCTCCATGATATAATAAGATCTAGTGTCACTCTGAAGGTAAAATCAATTTCATTCTCAAACATTCTTCACCATAATAAACATCATCTATATTTATGTGATATTTTCCTCGTTCTGAGATTCTAAGATGAAAGACTTATATTTTCTGGCTTTTTTTCCGCTGGGGACGGCGCCAGGTTCAGAATTTTAATCCCCCGTAGTCATTATTCTCGGAGTGCTTTAGAAGTAACGTGTGGCACAGAAAGAAAGACACTGCTCAGGTACTGAACCTGAGGTGATTTGGCTCTGACATGCCGTGTCGGTAGTATTTATGGGAACGCAGGCGATTCATTGTCTGAGGATTAGTCTCAAGTCACCATGTGCATCACTGATAGAGCAGATTGGGTTTAATAGAAAGCATGCATCCAAAATACCTGCATGGCTACCCCCCTGCAGCCAGGGCATTGCAGACATCTTGTAGATTTAGAGAATGAAAGTCTACTGTTAAAGATACAGACTGTCCCAGCAAAGGAGAAACAGATTGTTACAAGGAGAAGTACCATCTTAAGTGGACACGCCTAAGAAATGCACTTCCAGCATCGGGAAGAAGTGATTGCCTGTTCTTCATTAGGAAACTGCCAGTTACCCAGTTTGTAAACTGTGATGTCCCCCCCCCCCCATCCCCTGCACTGACCATCAAGGGCGCGTCATTCACCATCCCCTGCACTGACCATCAAGGCCGCATCATCAACCATCCCCTGCACTGACCATCAAGGGTGCGTCATCCACCATCCCCTGCACTGACCATCAAGGCCACATCATCAACCATCCCCTGCACTGACCATCAAGGGCGCGTCATTCACCATCCCCTGCACTGACCATCAAGGGCACTCCAACCACCATCCCCCGCACTGACCATCAAGGGTGCGTCATCCACCATCCCCTACACTGACCATCAAGAGCACTCAAACCACCATCCCCTGCACTGACCATTAATGGCACTCCAACCACCATCCCCTGCACTGACCATCAAGTGCACTCCAACCACCATCCCCTGCACTGACCATCAAGAGCACTCCAACCACCATCCCCTGCACTGACCATCAAGTGCACTCCAACCACCATCCCCTGCACTTACCATCAAGGGCACTCCAACCACCATCTCCTGCACTGACCCACCAAGGGCATTCCCACCACCATCCCCTGCACTGACCATCAAAGGCGCGTTATCCACCATCCCCCGCACTGACCATCAATGGCACTCCAACCACCATCCCCCGCACTGACCATCAATGGCACTCCAACCACCATCCCCCGCACTGACCATCAATGGCACTCCAACCACCATCCCCTACACTGACCATCAAGGGAGCGTCATCCACCATCCCCTGCACTGACCACCAAAAGCACTCCAACCACCATCCCCTGCATTGACCTCCAAGGGTACTCCAACCACCATCAGGTTAATGGAGATTTTACTGGCTGGACTCCTGCTTCGACTCTGACTCCTTCACAAGTGTCTGGCAGGCTCGGTCAGCCAGAGGCAGTAAAACTCTCAGTCACTCAGATACATAGTTACTTTGAAAGTAACTATGCAAAAAGCTATAGATCTAACCATACAATATTATTAATTGTATAATGTCATTAAAAAATTTAAAAATAATTTATTATGAAGCCAGAGTCAATAACTTTTTTCCTGACTTCATGACTCTATGACTCCACAGCTTGCTTAGGATGTGTCCCTGGGGAAACTCTACAACCACCATCACACAACCTGCAGACCCCCTCAGTACTGCACCAGCCATTAAGAAGAAGATCTAGTAGAGATCCTTTCCACCATGACCACCATTACTACTTGTCCTAATCTCTTGGCCTCCCTCCAAATGGGTTCCATTCACTGAACCAAAGCTAAAGCCCCATGCAGTGAATCAATGCCAAAAAACAGTGCAGAAATAAATGTCAGCGACAGAAACACATCACGTTTTCATGGAAAGTCTGCAGAGGAAAACTTTCTGCCCCTAATATACCTATACAGAATACTCCAGCTTCCATATACCAGTTGACTTGCTGCGATTTAGAAAAATGCAGAAGTTTTTGAAATTTCAGCAATGTGTGGCTGGGAAATAGTCAGAATCCCATGCACTATGCAGGTACTGTAAAATGTAGCATTTTTGTGCAACGTTTCTGCCTGCATTTTCGCAACGTGGGGCCCCAGCATACAGGAGTATCCTCTTTTCCTTTGTCACACTGGTATACATCATATATAATTTTTTCCTGTGCTGAAATGCGCTGTTGACCACAATTTTACACAGTCCAGTCATATTAATGTGACCACCGCCTACTTTTGATGTCAACGTTAAATAACCAATGGCAGAAGGCACGTGTCATCAGCCATCTGGGTGCACTCATCATTGTGGAAGGCACGATGGATCAGCACAAGTATGCATCTATCCTTGCGGACCATGTTCACCCCTACATGTGAAATGTTTTCCCTCAGGATGATGGCATCTACCAGCAGGACAATGCGACGTGTCATAAAGCTTACAGTGTACGTGCGTGGTTCGAGGAGCACCAGGATGAGTTTACCGTACTCCCTTGGCCAGCAAATTCCCCAGACCTGAACCCAATGGAGAATCTGTGGGACCACCTCGATCGGGTTGTTTGCGCCATGGATGCTCAACCGCGTAACCTAGCGCAGCTGGCCACGGCACTGGAGTCGGCATGGCTCAATATCCCAGTGATCATAACATCCCCTCTCTTCCTGCACGTCTCCTAGCGGTCCGCTCTGCCAAAGGGGGTTATTCTGGATTTTGACAGGTGGTCACATTAATGTGACTGGACTGTGCTGAAATGCGTTGTCATCCACACTTTTATAAACAGGCACAAAAACCACATAACACACAACTTTTTATTCAGATAGGTTATTGTCTGTACAGTTTGCCTATATACAGACAGAGCCCTACTGTTGGAGCCTTCTGTCAGGCGTATACATTTGGAAAAAACCTTGACATATACACTTATGGCGTGATGTGAACAGAGACTAAAAAACTGCAATGTTTTCTTTTTTTATTAAGTTTTTCTTTAAAGTTGAACCTATTCCCAGGTGCCGACTTTTGACTGCCAATAAAGCCAATCCTTCACACTCCGAGGAGAATGCATTAAACCCACCTGAACAGATCGCTCGGGAGCCAATGCTTGTTCTAATTGTTAATAGCAGATGTGCTGTATTCTTATCAAATCGTATCCTGCGGTCCTGTCACGGCAGAATATTGAAGGGGCGCTCGGCTCTGCGGGATCCAGCTTCACTCTTCATCTGCGGGAGTCGATGAGTGACACGTAGACAAGGAACCTGAGGTTTCCAAACTCCCCAATACAGCTGCGACCCTTTGTTCTCGTGCCGGTGTATGGCACGCTTTGTATTTTACACTTGGAGCTACTTCTCATAAGGCGACGTCTTCTTCCTTTCTATATTGTGCTGCATGCTAAATGAAGCGCACCTCAGCCTCTTAGTTCGGTGCGGACCATCGGGTATTTTATGTGCTTTCAAAAAACGTTCTTCGTTTCGAGTTTCCAAATGACGAGAGAACATCAAAAAAAAAACAAAAAACAGCCGTCATCCTTCTCAGAGTGAGGATCTTGACAGCGCCGATATATAACTCATGTCACCCAACTACAAACTGATTACATCTAAAATGTGTGAATGTTGGCTCTGCTCCCCGGGTAAATCACTTATCTGACACCGCGTAGAAATAAAACACAAGGAACCATATTAGGAACGGGAACACTACAGTACCCCGGGCCAGTCAGCGCTGATCAGTTCAGTAAAGAGGATTAAAGGGAGTCTGTCACCTCCAAAATGCCTTCAAAACCAATACTAGTGTCACCGCTGTCTGTAAGCAAATCTGACAGTCCTCGCCCCCAGCACACAGGAAACTGATCTGCATATACATAAAAAGATGAATATGTCTGGGTTGTACTCAATAAGCTATGGGACAGGCGGTGGGTACGGAACGTACTCAGACCCCTTCACATTTTTCACTTTGTTTCATTGCATCCGTTCGCTAAAAGCAAAAAAGTTCATTTTATTTCTCATTAATGTGCGCTCAGTTGACAGAAATAAAACAGAAATGTAGATATTTTTGCAAATTTATTAAAAAAGAGAAACCGAAATCTCACAGGGTCATAAGTGTTCAGAGCCTTTGCTCAGTGTTGAGAATTTGCCCCCTTTTGAGCCTTCTTGGGAATGATGCAACAAGTTTTTCCCATCTGGATTTGGGGATCCTCAGCCGTTCTTCCTTGCAGTTCCTCTTCAGTTTCGTCAGGTTGGATGGTGAACGTTGGTGGACGCCATCTTCAGGTCTCTCCAGAGATGCTCCATTGGGTTGAGGTCAGGGCTCAAGAATGGTCACAGAGTTGTTCCGAAGCCGCTCCTTTGTTATTTTAGCTGTGTGCTTAGAGTCACTGTCTTGTTGGAAGATGAACCTTCGGCCCGGTCTGAGGTCCAGAGCACCCGGGAAGAGGTTTTCTTCCAGGATATCTCTGTACTTGGCCACATTCATCTTTCCTTCAATTGCAACCAGTCGTCCTGCCCCTGTCCCATAGCATGACGCTGCCACCACCATGTTTCACTGTTGCGATTGTATTGGGCAGGTGATGAGCAATGCCTGGTTTTCTGCACACAGTTCACAATCTACTTTCTTGCCCGCATGATTCTTACGGGCAGCGCGTGGCAAGCACCCGGACCCCATTATAGTCTATGGGGTCCGTGTGCTTTTACTGCACACTAATTGCAGTTGTGTTCCGGGGTCCCCATGCGGACTCCCCCAGACGGAATACCAATGCAAATGTGAACGAAGGGTAATACATTATAGTACATAGGTAGTCTAATGTATTATGTAAGCCTAACAAACTATACTAAAAACTAAAAAATAGTAAATAAAAAATTTAACATCGAGTATTGCTGTGTCCATTGTGACTCGTCAATACCAAAATATTATGCCACAACTGCAATTTTTTCTCGGATGCCAAAAAAAAAAGTGTTTATGTTCCCCAAATGGCATCGATTAAAAACGTCAGGTCTTCTTACAAAAAAAATAATGACGTTAAAGTTAGGTTTTGTTAAAGTTAGGTTTTGGAGAGTGTCGAGGGCCTTTACATTGCAGTAAGTAAAACATTTTTTTCAAAAAGTATACAAATCTGGTATGAATGTGACCATATCAATCCACTGAATATATTTATCAGATTATTTCAGCCACACACAATTCATCGCATAAAAAGGCAATGGCAGTGTTGCTGTTTCTGCTATTCCTTCCCAGAAAGAGTTTTAAAAAAAAAGTTGAGCGACCTATCTACCCTAATATAGTGTCATTAAATACTACAACTTGTCTTGCAAAAACCAAACCCTCATACAGTTAGGCTAAGTCCACACGGAGATTTTTGGTCAGAAAAGTCCTGCATGTAGGTTTATGTCTGCTGGAATAAAATGGACTTGGTAACAAAAGCTCTATAGATGTATAAGGGGGCATTCACACGGAGTAACGCCGGGCGTGTATTACAGCCGTACACGCTGGCGTTACGGCACACTGCCGAACACTTCCCATTCACTTCAATGGGAGCGCTCGTAACAGCGGCGTTTACGAGCACCCCCATTGAAGTCAATGGGAAGTGTTCGGCAATCTGCCGTAACGCCGGCGTGTACGGCTGTAATACACGCCCGGCGTTACTCCGTGTGAATGTCCCCTAAGATGTACAGAACATAGACAATCGCAAAAAAGAAAAAAAAATTGGGATTTGTGTACACTAATTCCCACAATTTTTTTTTGTTTTTGAAAAAACCGGACTTGGGTGTAAATGGACACAAGATAAAATCCCAATTGAAATGAATGGAAATTTTAATAGATTTCTGACGGTTCAGCTAGGGTCCATTGAAAAAATCTTGTAACGGACAATAGCAACGGACATGGCTGACGGTCATCACGGTAGTTAATGTTTTGGCTATTGGTATGGGAAGATGGAAAAACACCAAAACTTTTTGGTCATTAAAGGGGCTCTATCAGCAAAATTATGCTGTACAAGCCCCACATATGTGTGAATAGTCTTTAAAAAGGCTCTTCAGGCACCGCTAATCTTATTTTACCCCCCGTCCCGTTTTAAAATGAAACCATAAAAACATATATGTAATTCATACCTGAACGTGCACCCTGGGCGGTGATGCACAATCCGACGTCATCTTCTGGCACGCCTACCTCTTCTTTCGGCGACGCCCTCCGGTCCTGGTTCTTCCCCGGTTTCATCGTCCTTTTCTCCCGGCCGGATTGGTTGAAATGTGGCGCATGCGCAGTAGCGCTCCCTCCCTCAATGGGATACTGAGCATGCTCAGTTCCCCTTAGAACTATGCGAGCGTACTGCATGCACAGTACGCTCGCGATCTGCCATTGAGAAAAATGGCGTCGGAGCCTGCACAGTGCTAAAGCGCACGCGCCGGATTTGAACCAATCCCACCGAAAGAATAGAACGATTAAGCCGGGGAAGAGGCAGGACCGAAGGGCGTCGCTGAAAGAAGAGGAAGGTGTGTTAGAAGATGACATCTGACCATGCATCACCGCCCAGCGTGCACGATAGGTATGATTTACATATATGTTTTTATGGTTTTATTTTAAAACGGGACGGGGGTTTAAAATAAGATTAGCGGTGCTTGAAGAGCCTTTTTAAAGGCTATTCACGCATATGTGGGGCTCATACAGCATCATTTTGCTGATAGGGCCCCTTGAAAGGGATTTCCTGGCAGCAGTTTCAGTTTGCTGAAACCAAAATACTTCAAGGAGGATGCAGGATGGGTCATGAATATCGGATCAGTGGGGGGTCTGACTTCTGAACCAATATATCAGGGGTAGGGAACGTACGGCTCTCCAGCTGTTGCAAAACTACAACTCCCAGCATGCATACTTGCTCTGCTGTTCTGGGAACTCCCATGGAAGTGAATGGAGCATGATGGGAGTTGTAGTTTCACAGCAGCTCGAGAGCCGAAGGTTCCCTACCCCTGCACTATATGAAGGGGAAGCGGTGTCTAGGTGAGAACTGCAACTTCTTAAAGGGATCCTATCATTAAAACTTAATTTTTTCTGCCTACCACGTAGGAATAGCCTTAAGAAAGGCTATTCTTCTCCTACCTTTAAATGTCTTCTCTGCCGTTCTGTAGAAATCCCGTTTTTTGTCGGTATGCAAATGAGTTCTCTCGCAGCACTGGGGGCGGTCCCCAGCGATAAAACAGAACTGGGGGCATCCCCAATGCTGCGAGAGAACTCTCCAGCGCCACCTCCATCTTCTTCAGGAACGTCCTCTTCACGCGTCTTCTTCTTCTTACAATACTGTGTAAGCAGCCATTTTCTTGCAGCCGGCGGGCATGCGCAGTCGGCTTTGCCCTAGGCCTAGAAGTCTGAAGCCTGCGTCAGAAGAAGACGCGTGAAGAGGACGTTCCTGAAGAAGATGGAGGTGGCGCTGGAGAGTTCTCTCGCAACATTGGAGACGCCCCCCGTGCTGTTTGAGTGCTGGGGACCGCCCCCAGTGCTGCGAGAGAACTCATTTGCATACCGACGAAAACTGGGATTTCGGGCGAACGGCAGCGCTGAGAAGACAACGAAAGATAGGAGAAGAATAGCCTTTCTTAAGGCTATTCTGACATGTTAGTGAGAAAAAATTGAGTTTTAATAATAGGATCCCTTTAACTGTTTACCAAGCACAGCATTGTATATTGTACAGTGGCTTTGCCTGGTATTGCAGCTCAATTTCTATCTCCTGTAAAGGATGGAGCTGCAGCATGCCCATGTGACCAATGAACCCGAGACTTCAATAAACAGTTAATCATAAGACCTCTGATATCCCCTTTTACCCCTCGATCTTATCCTGATGACCTATTCTAAGGATGGGTCATGACATCACATATTTTCATGCCAAAAGTACATAGTAAGGGTGCATGCACACTACGTAACGCCGGGCGTGTATGAGAGCCGTACACGCCGGCGTTACAGCAGGGCTGCCGAACACTTCCCATTCACTTCAATGGGAGCGCTCGTAAACGCCGCTGTTACGAGCACTCCCATTGAAGTGAATGGGAAGTGTTCGGCAGTCTGCTGTAATGCCGGCGTGTACGGCTCTCATACACGCCCGGCGTTACGTAGTGTGCATGCACCCTAATAGTGGGCATACATACATGTGGTGCTGCTATCCTCCTTGCTGCTGCCATGACTGCTGTCCCTGGCAGATCCATTATCATCTCGAAAGTAACCCTGGGAAAAACAAAAGATGCAAAAAGGAGGTCAAAAACAATAATATTAAAAAATAAAATAGCAAAATGGTGCTAAATCTGCAAAAGCAAGTCATTGGGGGAGATCTACTAGTGAAAATGCACCAAAATCATGTCCCAATTGTACTTTTTACCACATTTATTAATAGCTTTAGGCAATTTTTTTACCTTATCTGACAAGGGGGCGCGAAAGGGTAAGGCTTGTTGGAAAGGGGAGTGACTTAAAACGTCACAGTTCACCAAAATCTGCCGCAAGGTAAGCCAAAAAACAGGTGGTGTAAGGCAAGGCCAAATCTGGGTCGGAGTCTCTGTTCAATTACCCCGATGCAGTGTCCGTCTAAAATCACTGGATGGAAAAGTCCTACAAATTTGACTCCAGTTAAAAAGAACGGAGATCCCATGGACACCTAACAGCCTCCATTATGGTGAATGGGGTCCCTCAGGCTCCATTGGTGTCTGGTATTTTACCAGTCCATTGTCTGTTCTTCAGGTCCTCTGACGGATCAGAACAATGGACACCTGGCTTCATATCCTATCCACATACATCACTGCACCTCCAGCTGCGGTAAAGAAGAATATGGATGTTTTTGTTCTCGGTAATGCAGGGGGAGGGATGGGCGAGTACAGGACCAGGTATGTCGGGGGTCCTAGAGTCCAAGCAAGATGAGTGCAAAAATACCAATAAGATGACGTTCACACCTGCACGTCCATTGTTCTGATCTGTCAGGGGTAAGACACTAAAACAGCAGTGTCCAATGGACTCCACTGACTACAATGAGGTCTGTCAGGTGAAACCGTTGGATGAAACAGTCAGACGTGTTGGATGTGAATACACCTGAGGGTAAGTTCAGATGGGGTTTTTTGGACCGGAGCCTGAGGCAGAGGCCACCTCAGGTTTCGGTCCAAGAAACAGGCAGCCGTGACTGAAAGCCGATGAATGGGCCTAGTCTGGAGGAGGGAGTATCTTCAGGCTGAATTGTGAGGCGAAAAGGCCAGAAGGATGGGCATGTCGCTTCTTTTTCCGGGAGTCAGAAAAAGCTCCTGAGCGACTCCCAGTGATTTCAATGGAAGCCGTCTTTTTGGTCAGGATTTTGAGGCGATTACGGCCTGAAAATCCTGACCAAAAAACTCTGTGTGAACTTACCCTGAGACTGAGTTCACATGGTTTTTTTTGGTCAGGAATCCGCCTCAAAATTAGCCTACAAAAAAAGCCTTCTAATAGCTGATTTTGAGGCGGATTCCGCCTGTCTTTTTCTTGACGGGTGATTTGTGAGATGTATTAATGGCTTTGCTAAAGAGGTTCTATACATGCTGGAGCTTGTAGTCCAAAAAAGGCCACAAGACAAAAAAGGCCACCAAGACCTTATGGCAGAACAAATGTAATAATAAGGCCTTGATTCTAGGTTGAGCGACATCATTTCAGTATCTATGTCCATACGCTGCGACATACCTGGCGAGGTGATCCACCAGAGGAGCTGTGACCAGCATCGGAAAACTTTCTCTTTGGAGGTCGTCCGGTCATTTTGGCTGTAAAGGAGCAAAGTATTAATGTCAAGATCTTTCTGATTTCCATCACTTATATCTAAGTTCTTAGGAGACCTGTAAATGTACGTCTGATATATGACAAATAAGTACGGGTTCACACCTGCGCCTGTGCCCACTTTAAGCAATCCTGCTGGGTTTCCATCTACTGCCCCGAGAAACTGGACAGGGGATGGAAATACGGCAGCCAGTTTTCAAACCCATACACTTGAATGGGTTTGCAGTGACCATTTTTTTGTGGCCGCTTACGCGAGCAGGCGCAGTACGCTCCTGCAGTTCTACGCGCCGGAAGAAGACGAAAGAAGAGGCCGTTGCTGAAGAAGATGGGAGCGGTGCTGGAGAGAGTTTTCTCGCAGCACTGGGGACGCCCACAGTGCTGTTTGAGCACTGGGGCCTGCCGCAAGTGCTGCAAAAGAACTCATTTGCATACCGACAAAAAACGGGATTTCAAGCAAACAGCGTTGCGAGAAGACATCAAACGGTAGGAGAAAAATAACATTTCTTAAGGTTATTCCGACGTGTTAGTGAGAAAAAAATGAGTTTTAATGATAGGCCGGGCCGGGTTACTGCACTTCCACATTCAAAGAATAGAGTTGGCTTCTGTACTCTAGTGAGAATAGCTGATCTGGACGGGTACTGAGTGTCGGACCCCCCACCCCCACTCCGCTGGTCTGATACGGATGGCCAAATAACAGGTCACTGATATATATTAACCCGGAAAACTTCTGTAAAGGGAATGTTCCACAAAAAAAAGTTTTATTACTGAAAATTACTAATTTTTTTTTGTAGCTTTTTTTGTTTCATATGTAAGGAAATAGAAAATGATCAAATTCTTTTTTTAAATTTGCCTCTGTCAGCCACTAGAGGGAGCATTATCTCTGTACTGTGTCAATGTATCAATTTCTAGCTGCTAAAGGACCCTTGATCACATCACTAAAGGTCCTTAAGCAATCACATTGACAAATAATACAGTTTTCCACTGCTACACTTGAAGCTTCTAAACAGCAAAAAAGACAGCATTCATCTGGTTGCTGCAGCTATCTGACCAGCACATATTAAAGGGGTTTTTCCAGACCCCAGATGTTCTCTTTTTACTTATGACCCGCAGGTAGAACATCAGTATCTGAGGGAAGGGTCGACACCCGGACCCTACACTAATCAGATGATCAGGTTGCTATTAGGCTCCGTTCCCACGGAGTAACGCGCCGCTCATTGAGACGTGTAAATACGTGTCAGAGTGAGGCGCTTCAAAATAGATCCCATTGATTTCAATGGGTGCCGGCTTACGCGCGCTACCCTTTGAAATCAATGGGTTATAAAGTCTCCCATTGATTTCAATGTGTACTGCGCGTAAGCCGGCACCCATTGATATCAATGGGATCTGTTTTGAAGCGCCTCGCTCCGTGTCTCAATGAGCGGCGCGTTACTCCGTGGGAACGGAGCCTTAGGGTAAGTTCACACTGGGTTTTTTGGACCAGAACCTGAGACGGAGGCCGCCTCAGTTTCCAGTCCAAAATACAGGTAGCTACGACTGAAAGCTGCGGCATCCTGTCGCGCACTCCACTCCGGATTAGGTCCAATGAATGGGCCTAGTTGGGAGGAGGGAGTCTTTAGGCTGAATCACGAGGTAAAAAGGCGTGAAGAATGAGCATCTTGCCTCTTTTTCCGGGAGCCGGAACAAATGGCTCCTGGAAAAAACGAACTCAGGATTTTGAGGTGGATACGGCCTCAAAATCCTGACCAAATAACTCTGTGTGAACGAACCCTTAGCGTAAGTTCACACGGTGGAAAATGAAGAGAAATTCCTCTTCATTTTCCGCCGCCGGTATGTCGATGCAGGGCCTAATGGGCAGGGAGTGCCGAGTGTAAAGACTGAGCAGGATGCTTCTTTTTTTCGTGTCCTGCTGCGATCTTTGCCTCCCATTGAAAATAATGGGAGGAGGATTCTGGGTGGAATCTGCCCTGGATTCGGGGGCGAAATCTTCAGCAAATTCTCCCATGTGAACATACCCATACTTGAACAGAATGCGAGCTGCATCTGGCCCCATCCTTTACAGTAGATTCCACCTCTGGGACATGGGCATATCAAACATGCATCAATCGGACTTGCAGATAGATTATCAGTATAAATCAAACCCCTGGGGGCCATAAAAACCCATTAAGTACTTCTTATAAGTTAGTGTAGCAGTGCAGATCTGTATATGTGTCACAGCTGTTGCTTAAGGACCTATGAAGACCTCATCAATGGTCCTTAAACAACTTAATATGCAGCAGCATAGCAGACAGGGTCAGTTTTGGTCCAAATTCTCCTTTGAGCTGTGTGCATTGCCACAAATGATGTTCCCTCTAGTGGCCAAAAGTGGGAAACATAAAAAAAATATTTACCATAATTTCTTTTGAATATTTTTTGAAATGGAATTTTTTTATTTACCGTATTTTTCGGACTATAAGACGCACTTTTTTTCCCCAAAATTTTGGGGGAAAAGAAGGGTGTGTCTTATAGTCTAATACAGACCCAGCATCCGCTGTAATAGGAAGGCGAATGCCGGGGAGGGTTAGACGCCGGCACATGTGCCGGGGCCTGAGACATCGCTACGCTCCTGTCCTGCATGAAGCCACCTTGCATGAATCCCATCCCCTTTACTTGCACTGTAAAATGCAGCGATTTTTCCTGCAGCGTTTCCACCGCAGGCAAATCACGGCGTTTACATCCAGTGGGACCCCGGCCTCAGGCGGATTCCGCCTGCAAAAACCAACGAAGTCAATGGGAGGCGGAAAATCCACGTCACGGATTTGAGTATGGAATTGCCAAAACCGCTAGTGGTTTTTTCAAGTTCCATACACTGCGCTGGAGGAAAAAAAAAAAAAAAACGCCTCAAAAAACGCTCCAAAAACAGCTTGAGGCTGAAGGCCCACATCGCAGAAATGCAGCTTTTTTTGTTGCAGATTTTGCTGCGTTTTTTTGAGCCAAAGCCAGGAGTGGATTGAAAAGGAATGGAAAATATAAAGGAAGCACTTAGACATTTCTTTTCAGTTAAATCCATTCTTGGCTTTGGCTCAAAAAACGCAGCAAAATCTGCAACAAAAAAAGCTGCGTTTCTGCAATGTGGGGCTTCAGCCTCAAAGAACCATTTCCTAATTCCTGAAGCGGATTTTTTCCTTTCCAAAAAACTCCATGTGAATGAACCCAAAGTTCTTCATGCAGGAAGAAGAAAAGACTCTGGCACAAGTATGAACATCGGCTTATACAACCAATTTTCTATTTTCATGACTACTGCTATTTGAGGGCTTGTTTTTTGTGGAGTTAGCCGTAGTTTATACTGGTATCATTTTGTATAAGGGTAAGTTCACACAGAGTTTTTTGGTCAGGATTTTGAGGCCGTATCCGCCTCAAAATCCTGACCAAAAAGATGGCTCCCGGCATTCAGTTGCGGCTACCCGTATTTTGGACCAGAACCTGAGACGGCCTCCGCTTCAGGTTCCGGTCCAAAAAGCCCTGTGTGAATTTACCTTTTTCGATCACTCTTTTTTTCTGGGGAGGTGAGGTGCCTATAAAACAATTATTCTTGCATTGTAAATATATCTTTTGTGTTCCCCATTAATCATTTTAACATTCTGGGTTCAGTTATACCTTATTTTCCGTCTCACTAAGGAACATGAACGTGTTATTTTTCTGTATGGCTTGCTACCCACGTTTTGTCTACTTGTAGTCACTTGGATGCCATGATCAATATCGCTCGCGGCATCCAGGGGGGTCAATCAGCCAGAATCTGAGTTATCTCCAATTCCGTCAGCACGGTCTGGGTGTTGTCTGTACAAAGCGAAGCTGAACTGCTGCGTTTTTGTAGTCCCATAATATTAAGGCAGCTCGCGGCAACTACACAGCTCCCATGATGTACAATTACGGCCTGGGGCGCAAAGGGGTTCAGACAAAGGCAATACATTTAGCATAATGATGTGTGGCAGATCTGAGGCAGAAATTTCTGCGATAGAAGATCCGATACATACATCTGAATAGGGTTGTTTCGGCATCAAGCACATGCATTTCTGCAAGCGCCATTCATACAAATAGGACTTAGGGTTTGTTCACACGGGGGGGGGGATTTTGGCACTGAGAGTGATGCGGGGAGCCAAAACCCGCCTGCCGCAACCATCGTGGTGGCGGCTCCCCCCTCCGGAGTCGGCTCAAATGAATGGGCCGACCCCGGAAGTTGCTGCCGCCAAGCGAAAGCCGCAGCTTGCTTCTGCGCTAATGGTCTCCATAGACCACCATTGTGTGGAGGCGGATTTTGAGGCGAAAACCACTGTCAAAATCCGCCTCCTTGTCCCCGTGTGAACTAGCCCTTATTCTGCAACAAAAACTGCATGTAAGTCTATCAACAGGGTGAAGCATATTGAACCTGTAAAATTAGATAACTTAAGATTCCCCATGAAAATCCACGCCTCCATTGTGGAGATATCCATTTACTTCACAATATGTAAATGAGCAGTCGGGAGCACTGAGGGCGGCTCCGTTGCTCCAAACAGCTGCGCTCCGCACTCCAAAAGGCGTTACATCTGGGTGAGCCTGACCCGTATAACTGTGGTGATGGGTTAACCCATTAATAACATGGGCCCTTTTTTGGTTTTTATTTCCGTTGTCACGTTCATAACTTTTTCCATTTTAATGTAGATACAGTCATAGGGGGGGGGGGGGGGCTTGTTATTTTGCACAGAGTTGTACTTTTCTACTCCTCCATTTTGGGAAATATTGAGCTCACTGACCACATTATATTAACCCTTTCTTTCCAGGAGGAAAAAAGTTTAAAAAAGGCATCATCATTTTTTAATGCCCTAAACTTTGTGTGGTGCACTGGCATGAAAGTCAGGGCCCCTTCACACGGCGTAAGCGCACCGCTCATTTAGACACGTATACACATGTCGGAGCGTGGCACTCCAAAACAGCCCATTGATTTCAATGGGTTCTGTTTTGAACCTAAGGGTTCGCATACAAAGACACTCACCCACCCACACTCGCAGGCGCCCACCCCTGATATATTGCTACGTCATGGGGAGCGAAGTAGTTAATAAGCTTCATCCAGTGGACAGACTCCCTTTAAAGGGGTTTTCCAGCACTCTGCCTTTAATCCTTAGGATAGGTAATCAATTGAAGATCCAATGGGGTCTGACACTGGGGACCCCCATGAATCATCTGTTTGAAGCAAGCAGCGATGCTCCCTTAGCACTCACAATCTATTTAAAGGGATCCTGTCATTAAAACTCAATTTTTTGTGTGGCTATCACGTAGGAATAGCCTTAAGAAAGACTATTCTTCTCCTGCCTTTAGATGTCTTCTCCGCGCCACTGTTCGGTATAAATACCGGTTTTCATCTATATGCAAATGAGTTCTCTCGCAGCACTGGGGGCGGTCCCAGGCGCTCAAACAGCATAAGGGGCGTCCCCAATGCTGCGAGAGAACTCTCCAGCGCCGCCTCCATCTTCTTCAGGAACGGGGTTTTCATGGCGTCTTCAAACTTCTAGGCCTCGGACCTAGGGCACAGCCGACTGCGCATGCCCGCCGGCCACAAGAAAAAGGCCACTAACACAATATTGTAAGCGGCCATTTTCTTGTGGCCTGCATTCAGCTGCCCGAGGCCTAGAAGTTTGAAGCCAGCGGCGGAAGAAGCGAAAAGAGGCCGTTCCAAAAGAAGATGGAGGTGGCCCTGGAGAGTTCTCTCGCAGCATTGGGGACGCCCCCCATTGCTGTTTGTTTATTCCGAACAATGTGATTTAAACGTGATTTATACCAAACGACGTGTTAGGGACAAAAAATTGCGTTTTAATGATAGGATCCCTTCAACGTCATGTTCATTGGTCACATTGTCTGATCGCAGCTCAGTCCCATTCAAGAGAATGGGCTGAGCTATAATACCAAGCACACCTGCTATACAATTGTACGGCTCTGTGCTTGGTAAGTACTGGAATGGCTGTAGCATTTGTGAGAATATCTGAGGCCCGCTTCACATCTTCACCTAAGCTTCTGTTTGGGAAGACCCCCTGAATGGAAATCTAATCCGCATAAAAAAGCGGTTTCCTAAGGAAACCCACAGACCCCATAGACAATAATGGGGTCCATGTGGTTTCCGCACGAAAAACGTGGAGAGAAAAGTGCTGCTTTCAGGACTTTTTTGTCCACATTTTTCATGCGGAGAGGGGAACGGGAATGGCCCAAACGCAGATGTGAACCGAACCTGGATTCCGGTTGTCAGACTCCTGCCGTCCTATAATAACTCCTTTAATTCCCGGGAACGTGCCGCTATATGGAGGTCACTCCCCGTACCCTTGCGCCCGTCCCTGTTAAGTGATTTCTCTCTTCATTACTCACCTCTACCCTCCACGACACAGTTTTAATTCCATTTACGCGGCCCCATTACCGGCGCTGTCACGCGGCTGTTTTGTTTAGTGTTACCATAATTATTTTATTGTTGTGCTTGTACCGTGCGGTATTTTTTTTCCCGTACACCCTGCACCCGTCTTATCAAGCTGTGACAGTTTTAGAGGCGAGCGGCGGTGCGCTGATTTAACGATGTAGTTCCTCCGTTTCATGATGTACTTACCACAAGGATAAATTGCAATGACAATTTCACTCAGGATAATAAATCAAAGTTACATTTATTTTCATCCCACTGAACAGTTTTATCAGAAGAAACGCAGATCTGTTTCTGGGAGATACTCGCGCTCGCGGAGCTGGAACTGTACACGATGACAATGGGGGAGGGGGGGATGGATTCTGGGATGGAAATGGTCCGTATTATGTTTTTGTTTATTAAAGACGTATATCCTGCAAAAAAATATGCAAATATCTACCGTACTTTTGTGTCAATCCAAAAATGTTATTTTATTTTATAATACTCCAGTTTAACATCGGCCACTAGATACATGCAACGACCTGATTAGAGATGAGCGAATAGTATTCGAAACTCCATAGGAATGAATGGGAGCGACCGCGCGCCGGCTGGCACCGGCAACCAGCACTTAACCCCTTGCAGTTCGACCGCTCCCATTCATTCCTATGGGAGCGGGGTATTCGAAACTAGCGTTTCGAATAGTATTCGCTCATCTCTAGACCTGATATCTTCTGTGTCCGGTGGCTCACTTGTTAGCTTGGATGTGTAGGCTGGGACAGAGTGAGCAGAGTCATCACAGTTTATGTACAGAAATTAATGATAGATAATAACTACTGTATACATCCGACCCGAATATTAAAGGACAGAAAGAGTGACGGAACGCACAACATGCTGCAAATTTAGCCCCTCCCACTTCTACTTTGACTCCGCCCAATCCCATCCAATTGTCTTTGTGCCCCTACGGTCATCCTAACATGATATTCCCGCATATTATGTTTTCCAATTGCCCCCACAGTATAAAATCCCCGTGCAACCCCACAGTTTAATGTTCCACTACAGTTGTCCCGGATTTTAAATTGCCCCCAGTTTAATGCCCCGTCCACTTGTCCCTAATTTAATGTCCCCCTCCAGTTGCTTCCAGTTTAATTCCCCCCTCCAGCTACCTCTACTCTTTAATGTCCCCCTCCAGTTGCCCCCAGTCCCCCTCTAAGAATCCAGGACTATCCCTCTGAATCCGTTATGCTTGGGAAGTATGTACCGTATTTTTCGGACTATAAGACGCACTTTTTTCCTCCCAATATGGGAGGAAAATGTGTGTGCGTCTTATAGTCCGAATGCAGCGTGTGCAGCGTCTGTGTCCTGTCTATGAGAATCAAAAGGAGAGCAGCACGGTGCCTGCCTGCTCTGCCCCTCCTTCCCTGTCTGTGTCGCGTGTTTGCAGGAGCGAGATATGAGAGGCAGGGAAGTAGGGGCGGGCCAGACAGGTGAAGGAAGCGTGGTTTCAAGCTTGCCGAGAAAACCACGCCTCCTTCTCCCGTCTGGCCCGCCCCTCCTTCACTGCCTCTCAGATCTGGCTCGTGCAATGAAGCCACACAGACAGGGAAGGAGGGGCGGGCCAAACGGGAGGAGGAGGCGTGGTTTTCTCGGCAAGCTCGAAACCACGCCTCCTTCACCCGTCTGGCCCGCCCCTACTTCCCTGCCTGTGTGGCTTCATTGCAAGAGCAAGATCTGAGAGGCAGTGAAGGAGGGACGAGCCAGACGGGTGAAAGAGGCGTGTTTTCAAGTTTGCTTAGAAAACCACACCTCCTTCACCCGTCTGGCCCGCCCCTTTTTCTCTTCTTGCATAGCTTCACTGCAGGGTGTCTCTTTCCATCCATGGATGAGAATAGATAGATAGATTAGATAGAATAGATAGAATAGATAGATAGATAGATTTAGATAGATAGGTATGTTCAAATCACCCCCATATCCCTAGAATACATATAAAACAAAAACATTACTGTGAAACACATACACATTTGGTATCTCTTTGTCCGAAAGCCCCCAGTTCTATTCACATTGGTGAAATATTACATTATTAGGTTATTAAATATTTCACCAATTTTTTTTCCTTAAAATTTTTTTTTTCCCTATTTTCCTCCTCTAAAACCTTATGCGTCTTATGGTCCGGTGCGTCTTATAGTCCGAAAAATACGGTATATATTTTACTAATGGATGTATAGATCGTAATAGTAATGCTATACTGTATTATCATCAGGGAGGCACTATATGGTGGTGCACGGTGCCTACAGGTCCGGAAAATCTCAGGACTCCAACCCAGTGACATATGGCTCGTGTACCATAAGAGTGTTTCATATCTGACTCTAGGTTCACCTCTGCACCAGGCTCTCCATCGTTCTGCTCCGCTAAAATAGCGGTTACATACGGACACCAGGGGACTCTATTCACTATAATGGAGTACGCTGTTTCCAAACCGAAAATGGCAATACTTTTCTCTCTGTCAATTTTTTGGCCGTTTCTGCAAATGTCTCCAATGAAGACTCCAGCGCAGATGTGAACTAAGCCTTAGCTATCACTGATGTACTGTACTTTATTATTTATCTAATATCTATCTATCTATCTATCTATCTATCTATCTATCTATCTATCTATCTCCTATCTATCTATCTATCTCCTATCTATCTATCTCCTATCTATCTATCTATCTATCTATCTATCTATCTCCTATCTATCTCTCTATCTATCGCCTATCTATCTATTATCTATCTACTATCTATCTACTATCTATCTCCTATCTATCTATTATCTATCTATCTCCTATCTATCTATTATCTATCTATCTCCTATCTATCTATCTATCTATCTATCTACTATCTATCTCCTATCTATTATCTATCTATCTCCTATCTATCTATTATCTATCTCCGATCTATCTATTATCTATCTATCTCCGATCTATCTATCTATCTATCTATCTATCTATCTATCTATCTATCTATCTATCTCCTATCTATCTATCTATCTATCTCCTATCTATCTATTATCTATCTATCTCCTATCTATCTCTCTATCTATCTCCTATCTATCTATTATCTATCTACTATCTATCTACTATCTATCTCCTATCTATCTATTATCTATCTATCTCCTATCTATCTCTCTATCTATCTATTATCTATCTATCTCCGATCTATCTATCTATCTATCTATCTATCTATCTATCTATCTATATATCTCCTATCTATCTATCTATCTATCTATCTATCTATCTATTATCTATCTCCTATCTATCTATCTATCTATCTATCTATCTATCATCTATCTCCTATCTATCCATCTATCTATCTCCTATCTATCTATCTATCTATCTATCTATCTATCTATCTATCTATCTATCTATCTCCTATCTATCTATCTCCTATCTATATATTATCTATCTATCTATCTATCTATCTATCTATCTATCTATCTATTATCTATCTCCTATCTATCTATCTATCTATCTATCTATCTATCTCCTATCTATCTATCTATCTTATCTATCTCCTATCTATCTATCTATCTATCTATCTATCTATCTATCTATCATCTATCTATATCCTATCTATCTATCTATCTATCTCCTATCTATCTATCTATCTATCTATCTATCTATCTATCTATCGCCTATCTATCCTTCTATCAATTAATCTATTATCTCATATCTATCTTTCTCTCCCATCTACTTTTCTTTCTATCTATCTGTCTATCTATCTATCTAGAATAAGCAGCTCTCCAAAAGAGTGAAAAAAATCTTCAGTACATTTATTCCAACTTCGACGTTTCGGTTCAAAAAGCTGAAACTTTCTCAAAGACATAGAGCAAATATGTACCTATGTATTATAAGTGACACGGCACATACAGGTCAGTGACAATGCACACGTATCACGCACACTGTACACATTTGCACTACGTCTTTGCTTGAGAAAGTTTCAGTTGGAATAAATGTACTGAAGATTTTTTCACTATTTTGGAGCGCTGCTTACTCTTGCTATACACATATTTGGGATCTCATGCTGAATCCTTCAGGTGTGCACCCTTCTTTTATGAAAGGATATATATATAAGGTGCTGCTATAAAAGTGTATTTTTTTTATCTATCTCATATACTGTATATCAATCTTATCTATCTATCTATCTATCTATCTATCTCCTATCTATCTATTATCTATCTATCTTCTATCTATCTATCTATCTCCTATCTATCTATCTATCTATCTATCTCCTATCTATCTATCTATCTATCTATCTATCTATCTATCTATCTATTATCTATCTATTTCCTATCTATCTATCTATTATCTATCTATTTCCTATCTATCTATCTCCTATCTATCTATCTATCTATCTCCTATCTATCTATCTATCTATCTATCTATCTATCTCCTATCTATCTATCTATCTATCTATCTATCTATCTTCTATCTATCTATCTATCTATCTATCTATCTATCTATCTATCTATCCCTCTATATATCTATCTATCTCCTATCTATCTATCTATCTATCTATCTATCTATCTATCTCCTATCTATCTATCTATCTATCTATCTATCTATCTATCTCCTATCTATCTATCTATCTATCTATCTATCTATCTATCTATCTATCTATCATCTCCTATCTATCTATTTCATTATCTATCTCCTATCTATCTATCTCCTATCTATCTATCTATCTATCTGTCTCCTATCTATCTATCTATCTATCTATCTATCTATCTATCTCCTATCTATCTATCTATCTATCTATCTATCTATCTCCTATCTATCTATCTATCTATCTATCTATCTATCTCCTATCTATCTATCTATCTATCTATCTCCTATCTATCTATCTCCTATCTATCTATCTATCTATCTTCTATCTATCTATCTATCTATCTATCTCCTATCTATCTATCTTCTATCTATCTATCTATCTCCTATCTATCTATCTATCTATCTATCTATCTATCTATCTATCTATCTCCTATCTATCTATCTTCTATCTATCTATCTATCTATCTATCTATCTATCTATCTATCTCCTATCTATCTATCTATCTATCTATCTATCTATCTCCTATCTATCTATCTATCTCCTATCTATCTATCTATCTATCTATCTATCTATCTCCTATCTATCTATCTATCTATCTATCTATCTATCTATCTATCTATCTATCTGTCTGTCTGTCTGTCTCCTATCTATCTATCTCCTATCTATCTATCTATCTCCTATCTATCTATCTATCTATCTATCTATCTATCTATCTATCTCCTATCTATCTATCTATCTATCTATCTATCTATCTCCTATCTATCTATCTATCTATCTATCTATCTATCTATCTATCTATCTCCTATCTATCTATCTATCTATCTATCTATCTATCTATCTATCTATCCATCCATCCATCCATCTCTCATATTTGTCAATCTCATAGCAGTCTCTCTGTCTCTCATTTTGCCTGTCTATTAGTGTATAGACTGTCTGCACATATGGCGCTCCTTTTCCCCCACCCACGTGTAGCTGACAGATCTATATGTCTATACGTTGCTATAAGAGACTGACAGTCATATTTTTGTTCCCCTTCTATTACCTGAGATGACTTCCCTGTACATAACCACAAACCTGCCTGTAAATAACAAGTCTCCCTTATTACACAGGGTATGTACTGATAGGTTCACACAGGAGATTTAGGAGATAAGATAAATGTGGACACTGCTGCAGCATAGTCTGCGTGTACTGACATTCTTAGTAGCCTATGTGAACACGTCCTTATTCTGCACTTGTGTATTACAATGAATCAGATCAAATAAATGGAAAAAAAACCCGACACCAGAATGGAGCACAAGATTACACTACAAGGCACACCGGTGAAAACTGAGGCTTACTAGTGCAAGGTGTGCAAGTACAAGTGTGCAAACTGAGGCTTGCTGGTGCAAGATGTGCAAGCACAAGTGTGCAAACTGAGGCTTACTAATGCAAGGTGTGCAAGTACAATCGTGCAAACTGAGGCTTACTGGTGCAAGGTGTGCAAGTACAAGTGTGCAAACTGAGGCTTACAAGTGCAAGGCATGCAAGTACTAGTGTGCTAACTGTGGTTTACTGGTGCAAGGTGTGCAGTACAAGTGAGCAAACAGGCTACTGGTGTAGAGTTTGCAAGTACAAGTGTGCAAACTGAGGCTTACTGGTGCAAGGTGTGCAAGTATAAGTGTGCAAACTGAGGCTTACTGGTGCAAGGTGTGCAAGTATAAGTGTGCAAACTGAGGCTTACTGGTGCAAGGTGTGCAAATACAAGTGTGCAAACTGAGGCTTACAAGTGCAAGGCATGCAAGTACTAGTGTGCTAACTGTGGTTTACTGGTGCAAGGTGTGCAGTACAAGTGAGCAAACAGGCTACTGGTGTAGAGTTTGCAAGTACAAGTGTACAAACTGAGGCTTACTGGTGCAAGGTGTGCAAGTATAAGTGTGCAAACTGAGGCTTACTGGTGCAAGGTGTGCAAGTATAAGTGTGCAAACTGAGGCTTACTGGTGCAAGGTGTGCAAGTACAAGTGTGCAAACTGAAGCTTACTGGTGCAAGGTGTGCAGGTACAAGTGTGCAAACTGAGGCTTACTGTTGCAAGATGTGCAAGTACAAGTGTGCAAACTGGGGCTTACTGGTGCAAGGTGTGCAAGTATAAGTATGCAAACTGGGGCTTACTGGTGCAAGGTGTACAAGTGTGCAAACTGAGGCTTACTGGTGCAAGGTGTGCAAATACAAGTATGCAAACTGAGGCTTACTGGTGCAAGGTGTGCAAGTACAAGTATGCAAACTGAGGCTACTGGTGCAAGATGTGCAAGTACAAGTGTGCAAACTGGGGCTTACTGGTGCAAGGTGTACAAGTGTGCAAACTGAGGCTTACTGGTGCAAGGTGTGCAAGTACAAGTGTGTAAACTGAGGCTTACTGGTGCAAGGTGTGCAAGATCGTAAGATAATACATGTGAGTATATATAGCGAGATGTTGATCTATATATGTCACCACTAGATGTAATAGCTGTCCCTTCTATATGGTCTATATTACAGATATAATAGAGGATAAAACCATCATGTTTATCAATTATCACATGTAGTAATTTCATGTATTACACACATCTGTACTGACCTACAAGGCTTCTGTCTGTAACATTATATACCACCATATATATATATACTGTAGCCACAAGTAGTTCTGGGCTCACTCCCCGGATGACTACAAGTCTCAGCATAGCCTGCAGCAGGTAGGCCTCAGCCCTACTCCCTGACGTACATACTACAAGTATACATAGCCGAGCAGTACTCACAGTCCGCAGGACCTACAGAGTGTCAGAGATGTGTAACAACCATATACTATATACGCACAGTACTTACGTCATCACACTCACCGCCCCTGAGCTTCTCCACAGCCGCCACACCCGGGAATGGAGACAGGAGCTCCCCTAGTGGTGAAAGCCTGCAATGACTGACACTGCCTATGGGGGATTCTAGAAGGATCCAGAGGAGGGAGGGCCGGGGTCATATACTGCTGAGGAGATAGCCGGGGGTACATGAAGGGGCGGCCATGTATAATGGTAGTAGTATAGAGATGGGGTCACCATGGAGCAATGAGGCAGAAGGGCAAAAGTGTCTGACATGGCCACAGAGGATATCTATAAAGATGGAGAGGGATAGATAATAGGAGGAGAGATGTGGGAGGAAGATACAGATAGATAGATAGATAGATAGATAGATAGATAGATAGATAGATAGATAGATAGATAGGAGATAGATAGATAGATAGGAGATAGATAGATAGATAGATAGATAGGAGATAGATAGATAGATAGATAGATAGATAGATAGATAGATAGATAGATAGATAGGAGATAGATAGATATGGGATAGATAGATAGATAGATAGATGGATAAATAGATAGATAGATATGGGATAGATAGATAGATAGATAGATAGATAGATAGATAGATAGATAGGAGATAGATAAATAGATAGAAGATAGATATTAGATAGATAGATAGGAGATAGATAGATGTGGGATAGATAAATAGATAGAAGATAGATAAATAGGAGATAGATAGATAAATAGATAGATAGATAGGAGATAGATATTAGATAGATAGGAGATAGATGATAGATAGGAGATAGAGAGATAGATAGATAGATAGGAGATAGATAGATAGATAGATAGGAGATAGATAGATAGATAGATAGATAGATAGATAGATAGATAGGAGATAGATAGATAGATTGATAGGAGATAGATAGATAGATAGATAGATAGGAGATAGATAGATAGATAGATAGGAGATAGATAGATGGATAGATAGGAGATAGATAGATGGATAGGAGATAGATAGATAGATAGATAGATAGATAGATAGATAGATAGATAGGAGATAGATAGATAGGAGATAGATAGATAGACAGATAGGAAATAGATAGGAGCGAGATAGGAGATAGATAGGAGAGAGATAGATAGATGGGAGATAGATAGATGGATAGATAGATAGATAGATAGATAGATAGATAGATAGATAGATAGGAGAGAGAGAGATAGGATATAGATAAATATGGCAAAAATACAGATATGATGTCTCCTGTAATTATTGGAGAAAAACAGAGATATGAGATAATAGATGGATGGATTCAAAGAAGAATAGATATAAAGATAGATGTTGGAAAAGGTAGATATGAGATAGATAATACATAGTTGTATGGATGGATAGATAAATGTGGGGAAAAGACGGATTTGAGATAGATAATAGAACGTTATGAGAAAAAAGAAAGGGATGAAAATGATAAACAAGAAATATCAGTGGCCCAGATATGTGAGATATATATATACAGCAGATATATAGATATATACAGCAGATACATAGATATAAACAGCAGATACATAGATATATACAGCAGATAGATAGATACAGCAGAAAGTCAGATACATAACCATTTCTATAACTCCTTGTCCTGTTTTAGTGACTATAGGTAAGCCATTTGTTGTTACTATTTACATTGGATTGGATATTGAGCTCCAGTTTTAGGATTTGGAGTAAAGTCCCTCGCTCATGCCTCTGCATCCTTGCATTAGAGGACACTCATCCTCCAGACTCCCCGGGCCAGGCTTACACTTTCTTGTGCACACGTCTTTGATCAGACATATGGTCTCTCATTCAGATTGACTTTCTCATGCAGATATCCAGGGTTGGACACCTACCTGCTGCAATCTAGAGTCAGCCATTTAGTCAACACTGCGAAAAAGAGGCTGAAGCACACTTGTCTAAATATCCCGGGCCAAGCGTATGCTAATGTCAGGTATATGGCCATTCAGCTTTAGGACAGGTCAGTGAGTGGTCAACACCTGGGACACCCAGTGATTAGCTGCTACTCAATATACAAACTGGATCTACCAGCACAGGACAGGTAGGGCTGGATCAAGGTTGGACTACAAATTAGGGCCCACATCATTCAGACTCCAGCAGACAGGTCTTACACAGTAGATGTTGGCTCAAGACACTGGTCCATCAAGTCCAACCTATAACCCCCCAGTCATATAGATACTGCCGGACAGGTAAGAAGACCAGCTGGCAGCGAAACCTTGAGGAATGACAGACATTGGGGATGTTTCTGTCATTGTCTCCTTCTATGGTCTAAAGAAGAGGTTCTGGGTCCGGTGGTTTTGCTGGAGGTCTCCTAAGTAGTGAAGTGTCCTAGGCAGTGTTGGCGGATCCTCTGGGGGGGCGAGGCTATATAGTAATAGTCCAGAAGAAGACACCCAAAGGGCACTATGGTTTATTTCCTAGTTGTTGGAGAGTGGACCCTGGAATCTGGTGGGCCCAAGAAACTTAAAGGGATTCTATCATTAATATTGTATTTTTTCTGCCTACCACGTCAGAATAGCCGTAAGAAAGGCTATTCTTTTCCTACCTTTAGATGTCTTCTCCGCGTCACCTTTCGGTGGAAATCCCGTTTTTTGTCGGTATACAAACGAGTTCTCTTGCAGCACTGGGGGCGGGCCCCAGCGCTCAAACAGCACTGGGGGCGTCTTCAATGCTGAGAGAGCACTCGCCAGCGCCGCCTTCATCTTCGTCTGGAACGGCCTCTATGCGTCTTCTGGAGCTGGGTTCAAACAGCTAGACCTCGGGCAAAGCCGACTGCGCATGCCCGCCGGCTACAAGAAAATGGCCGCTTACACACTAAGTGTGAGCGGCCATTTTATTGTGGCCGGCGGGCATACGTAGTTTGAACCCAGCGCCGGAAAAAGACGCAAAGCGAAGGCTGTTACAGACGAAGATGGAGGCGGCACTGGAGAGTTCTGGGGGCGTCCCCAATGCTGCGAGAGAACTCATTTGCATATCAACGAAAAGCAGGATTTCCACTGAACGGCGGCGCGAAATAGACATCTAAAGGTAGGAGAAGAATAGCCTTTCTTAAGGCTATTCCGACGTGGTAAGCAGAAAAAATACAATTTTAATGATAGAATCCCTTTAAGCGTGACACTAGTTAAAAAATATGGGCAACCAACATGGAACAAGGAGAGGGCAATTGACCAAACTTGGATAAAGGGGCAAACTCTGAAACCCTCCATCTTGGGCACTAAAAGGTCTTCTATACCCCATCCAAGCTAAGAAAGTTTCCTAAGGAAACAATGAGCATCTTCCGTCTGCCGCAGGTGTGCCGAGGAGGCCGCCGGCTCCAGGGATGTATTGATGTAATGTCTCCTAATGCCGGCGTTTGCTTTATGCAGTCATTTATGATGCATGCACCTTTGTGGCGCTGTATACACGGCTGTCATAAAAGATGTCTCCTTGACTCTTTATCAGCCGGGTTTTATAATCAGCTCACGCTCCCCGCAGTAAATCACGCAGGTTCATCTCCGCATATCAAAGGCACCCGGCACGCTTCAGCCCTCCATCTATTTCAGTCTATAACAAACATAGCCAAAGCTGGACGATCCATCAGACACACACAATAAACAGGCAGACGACGTACATATTTTACCAGCGCGGGAAAAAAGAAAAATCCTGCCAGTTACCCGTGCGGCAAATAATGCAAATGAACACCGGCAGGCGCTGTGAAATTTCAAGGGAAGAGCCCGTAGCTGTGAACATAAGCACAATTTAATCAGCGAGCGCGGGGCTGCTGTACGAGGCGGCCGCCGCACCGACGCCTCATGTCTATGCACATAAAGAATCACAAGATGTGGTTCAAGTGCAAATCATATTTTGTGGGCAGCGGGGATAGATCACTCTTCATATAGTTTATGGACCAGATGTGCTACAGATAAAAGCTCCGGCTCTTCCCCTAAAGGTCTACGGTGCGCTTAAAGAGGCGCTGTCAGCGCTGCGCATACATCTATACTTCTGCAGCATCTTTTCTTAGATCTATACGTTGTGCTTTTCCTCTGTTATTCCTCCTAGAAATGTATAAATAATTGCACAGGTAAGGGCGTGTAGCTTCAAAGGATGACAGTGTCTGACAAGTGCAGACAGGTTCATATTGTGTAGGGGTGCAACCCTCTGACAACGTCAACACTAACACACAATGGACAAGTGTCCGCTCCTAGTGTCCGCTCAAAATCTGGCACGGACATTAGGAGCGGACACTAGCTGTGTCCGTGACACCTGTCATTCACAGATGTCCGACTTCTCAAGCGGACAGAAAAACCCTGCATGCAGGGTTTCTTCTGTCTGCTTGAGAAGTCGGACATCTTCACTTGCGGACAGGGAAGGACAGGCACGGAGTAGTGTGAATGCTCCCTAACAGGAGGAATAACAGAGGAACGTCAAATGCAGAGTTATAAGAAGAGGTGCTCCAGAATTGATATTTCATGAAAAATGTAAGAAATTACTAAAGTAGGTAAATTAGGAAAGGTGACAGATCTTCTATATACTACATCCTGGCGCCCTTAGTGGCATCCTCCTGGCATCCTTTCCTGGCGCCCTTAGTGGCTGCCTCAATACAGGGCTCCAAGCTGGGAGCAACCTTATCTTTCCTTTCTCACTCTTTTCTCTGTATCTTCAAAAATCCTGTAACCAAGAAACTAGCACTATGAATTAGCAACTAGAAATCGAATGGAAGACCCTGTGGAGTTTTTTGTTCCTTTTGTTTCTATTGTAAAACATGGACTCAAGACCTGGTTTCAGCTGGTTTCCTGTGTCTACACATGTGCCTATTACCATCCCCCCAGGACACCATGCGACATGGAGGAAAACCTACATGGAAATGCGGACTTCTTCGTTCAAGGAGATGATTTTTGGTGTCTATTGCTGATGTGTGAGGATGCTACAGCTGACTGGTATTTCTTTCTATTACTGTGGACACGTGGGACTCTGCTACAGCCTGGAAACCATTACCCACCTACCCCAGGAGTTATGGAAGCTTGGCAAGAGAACAGCACCATGTATACCTGAATGGCTTCAGACTTCTTTGGGGAAGTAGAACACAGTGGTAAGGAGGAGGAGGAGGGCTAGTGATGAAGGACATTTGGGGCATTTTTTTGTGGTTAATGGACAATAGTGCTGATGCAAGATACCGAACTATCAGCTGTGAGCAGGAGATCTCACTACCTACCAAAGGAACTACCACATGTTATCATGATAGCTGCATATGTCCCCACCTCTGCAAAAATGTTTTTTTGCCTGTTATATCTACATGCTGTGACCCCCCCTCCTCGTGTCCTCCAACCACATTCTGCTGTATTATTAACATCACTCCACACAGAGAACTAAATGATCCTGCAGTGTGTCTGTGTTTCTTTCGTTTTAGTTGCTATGATTCATAGGATTTCTCTATCTGCCATGAGCTTGTATGTGTTTCTCTCTTGTTATATACTACTGTACCATCTATGAAACTATCACTGAAATTTCCCCATTGTGGGACTATTAAAGGAATATCTTATCACACAGGACAGGTCCTCTATATACTACACCACACAGTACAAATCCTCTATATACTACACCACACAGGACAGATCCTCTATATACTACACCACACAGAACACATCCTCTATATACTACACCACACAGGACAGATCCTCTATATACTACACCGCACAGGACAGATCCTCTATATACTACACCGCACAGGACAGATCCTCTATATACTACACCACACAGGAGAGAGGACAGATCCTCTATATACTATACCACACAGGACAGATCCTCTATATACTACAGTACACCACACAGGAGAGAGGACAGATCCTCTATATACTACACCACACAGGAGAGAGGACAGATCCTCTATATACTACACCACACAGGACAGATCCTCTATATACTACACCACACAGGACAGGTCCTCTATATACTACACCACACAGGAGAGGTCCTCTATATACTACACCACACAGGACAGGTCCTCTATATACTACACCACACAGGAGAGGTCCTCTATATACTACACCACACAGGACAGATCCTCTATATACTACACCACACAGGACAGATCCTCTATATACTACACCACACAGGAAAGATCCTCTATATCAGAGGTCCTCAAACTTTTTAAAACAGTGGGCCGGAGGAAGAGCAGGTCGCACAGACATTGGGAGCGGTGCCCTCCAATAGGTAAAGTGAAGTGCGCTCCATGGCCTGGCCTGAGCTCCCCAGGAGCTTCATTATAAATGCACGCCTGCCGGCGTTGTCTGCGGGGCCAGACAGAAGTGCTTGGCGGGCCGCAATTTGAGGACCCCTGCTCTATATACTACACCACACAGGAGAGAGGACAGATCCTCTATATACTACACCACACAGGGGAGAGGACAGAGGAATTAGTGTAGCATGTTTCCACATCTCCACATCGCAAAAGCGCGCAAAAATGATTAGACGCGTCTCCACATAATGTGTACCGTAGTGCAGTATGTCTCCACGTCTTCCAGAAGAACCAGTGAAATCTGCCTAGTGATGACCTTTGACCCTGAACTACACATCAGCTGAGGTAAGTGAAAAAAGGCAGGAAATTTGAATTACAGAGCACAGCTTACACTATCTTTACTTCCCTGAGTGAACCTAAGGAGAAAAAGTAATTTTTATTAATTTACCACACATTTTGGGGTACCATGCCACCATGTGTCCCCCAAGCAAGCCTGCTTTGGGGGTCCCTTGTCATTCTCCACATCGCGAAAGTGCAGAGTAGGTATAAATATCAGGCTTAGTAACAACGCGATACATGGCTTGGCATTGCTTGGAAGCGACCGGATGGAGTGCAAGAATTGAGGATGTTTCACGTCCTACCCCGAAATTAACCGACATTTCAGGCCATTATTCAGTGTCACATCGCTCCTGGATTGGAAATTTGGTCGGACGAGTGGGCAGCTTATGCAAATATTCCAAATTGGCTTGGTTTTCAGTACACTCATTGTACTGTAAATCATCAACAAAATTTTATAAACCCTTTCACCGGCGTCAACACCCAGAGAATCGAGGCAAATTGGGGTCATGTCAAAAGGGAAATTCTGTGGAAGATGCGTGGTACTTCGCCGAATTTGTTGCCAGGACATTTGGCTGAATATTGGTGGAGACTGCAGCATCAAGAGACTCCGTTTCGCAACATCATTGCTGAAATTGCTCGTCAGTTCCCTTTACTATGAGTTTTTTGAATGTGGAGACATGCTACACTAGAGCAAAAACGTGTGGAGACATGCTACACTAATACCGAGGACAAATCCTCTATATACTACACCACACAAGAGAGAGGACAGATCCTCTATATACTACACCACACAGGAGAGAAGACAGATCCTCTATATACTACACCACACAGGAAAGAGGACAGATCCTCTATATACTACACCACACAGGAGAGAGGACAGATCCTCTATATACTACACCGAATAGGATAGGTCTTCTATATACTACACCACACAGGAGAGAGGACAGATCCTCTATATACTACACCACACAGGACAGGTCCTCTATATACTGTACTACAGTACTACACCACACAGGAGAGAGGACAGATCCTCTATATACTACATCACACAGGAGAGAGGACAGATCCTCTATATACTACACCGCACAGGGGAGAGGACAGGTCCTCTATATACTACATCGCACAGGAGAGAGGACAGATCCTCTTTTATACTACACCACACTGGACAGGTCCTCTATATACTGTACTACAGTACTACACCACACAGGAGAGAGGACAGATCCTCTATATACTACACCATACAGGAGAGAGGACAGATCCTCTATATACTACACCACACAGGAGAGAGGACAAATCCTCTATATACAGTGGGGCAAAAAAGTATTTAGTCAGTCACCAATAGTGCAAGTTCCACCACTTAAAAAGATGAGAGGCGTCTGTAATTTACATCATAGGTAGACCTCAACTATGAGAGACAAAATGAGAAAACAAATCCAGAAAATCACATTGATTTTGTAAGAATTTATTAGCAAATTATGGTGGAAAATAAGTATTTGGTCACCTACAAACAATCAAGATTTCTGGCTCTCACAGACTGTAACTTCTTCTTTAAGAGTCTCCTCTTTCCTCCACTCATTACCTGTAGTAATGGCACCTGTTTAAACTTGCTATCAGTATAAAAAGACACCTGTGCACACCCTCAAACAGTCAGACTCCAAACTCCACTATGCTGAAGACCAAAGAGCTGTCAAAGGACACCAGAAACAAAATTGTAGCCCTGCACCAGGCTGGGAAGACTGAATCTACAATAGGCAACCAGCTTGGATTGAAGAAATCAACTGTTGGGAGCAATAATTAGAAAATGGAAGACATACAAGACCACTGATAATCTCCCTCGATCTGGGGCTCCACGCAAAATCTCACCCCGTGGGGTCAAAATGATCACAAGAACGGTGAGCAAAAATCCCAGAACCACGCGGGGGGACCTAGTGAATGAACTGCAGAGAGCTGGGACCAATGTAACAAAGCCTACCATCAGTAACACACTACGCCGCCAGGGACTCAGATCCTGCAGTGCCAGACGTGTCCCACTGCTTAAGCCAGTACATGTCCGGGCCCGTCTGAAGTTTGCTAGAGAGCATTTGGATGATCCAGAAGAGTATTGGGAGAATGTCCTATGGTCTGATGAAACCAAACTGGAACTGTTTGGTAGAAACACAACTTCTCGTGTTTGGAGGAAAAAGAATACTGAGTTGCATCCATCAAACACCATACCTACTGTAAAGCATGGGGGTGGTAACATCATGCTTTGGGGCTGTTTCTCTGCAAAGGGGCCAGGACGACTGATCCGGGTACATGAAAGAATGAATGGGGCCATGTAGCGTGAGATTTTGAGTGCAAACCTCCTTCCATCAGCAAGGGAATTGAAGATGAAACGTGGCTGGGTCTTTCAACATGACAATGATCCAAAGCACACCGCCAGGGCAATGAAGGAGTGTCTTTGTAAGAAGTATTTCAAGGTCCTGGAGTGGCCTAGCCAGTCTCCAGATCTCAACCCTATAGAAAACCTTTGGAGGGAGTTGAAAGTCCGTGTTGCCAAGCGACAGCCCCAAAACATCACTGCTCTAGAGGAGATCTGCATGGAGGAATGGGCCAACATACCAACAACAGTGTGTGCCAACCTTGTGAAGACATACAGAAAACATTTGACCTCTGTCATTGCCAACAAAGGATATATAACAAAGTATTGAGATGAAATTTTGTTACTGACCAAATACTTATTTTCCACCATAATTTGCAAATAAATTCTTACAAAATCAGACAATGTGATTTTCTGGATTTGTTTTCTCATTTTGTCTCTCATAGTTGAGGTCTACCTATGATGTAAATTACAGACGCCTCTCATCTTTTTAAGTGGTGGAACTTGCACTATTGGTGACTGACTAAATACTTTTTTGCCCCACTGTACTACACCACACAGGAGAGAGGACAGATCCTCTATATACTACACCACACAGGACAAATCTTCTATATAGAAGTCAGCAAAAATACACAAGTAGATCTCCATCAGCAGAGGCATTCAGGTAATCCAAACAATCCCCCTCTACAGCACATACCAATCCATCACACAGACAGGACAACACCAGCTCAGTGGTGCAGCCTTGCAGCACTGGAGTCTTGGGTTCAAATCCCACCAGGAACATCATCGGCAAGGAGTTTGTATGTTCTCCCCGTGTTTGCGTGGATTTCCTCCCAAGAAAAAAAAAGTACGTTGTGATTCCTATATGGGGCACACAATCTACATTTAGGCCAGAGCCCCACGGGACGTAAACGCCGCGATTTGCCTGCAGCGGAGACGCTGCGGGAAGAATCACGGCGTTTTACAGTGCACGCAAAGGGGATGGGACTCATGAGAATCCCTTGCCCACTTTGTGGAAAAAAACGCAGTGCGGACACGCTGCGATTTGCAAAGCCGTTGCAGTTTTGCAAATCGCAGAATGTTAATTATATCTACGTAAACGCGGGCGGCTTTCCCGTAGATATAATGGGAACAGAAAGTCCACAGAGGAAAACTCTGTGAACTTTCTCTTCAAAGCGCTGTGGAAAGAACCGCAATGTGATCACTCAGCGGTTCTTCCCGCAGCGCTTTATCACTGCGTTTACGGCCTGTGAGGCCTTAGCCTTAAAATTGAATGTCTGTTTACCAAGAGTATAAGTAGCAGAGACATCAGCATGGGTTTGTAGTGTGGTTGAAGCCTCTGTAGGACTCCCCTCCAGACTGACCCCGCAATGCCAGCAAACAAGAGGGAAACAATCCTTGCTAGTAATTGCACTTTATCTGGGTTTGGCAGGTATACATACTAGTCATTCTGGCTGTGTCAGTAGCATTCCAGGGATGAAGATGTACAAGGATACAGTGCTCATTAACTAAACATGGATAATTAGCAGAAGTGACAGTAATGGCGTCTGCTAATTACCTCCCAGCTCCATATTGCTGCGCCCTGAGGCAGGACAGTGATGTACAGCGCTGGGGAGATGACAAGGCACGTATTCCTGTCCAATCTGAGTAATTGCATTTCATTTCTAGAATACACAGTCTGCTATACTGTACGTTTCTCCACCATATCATACTATGGAGCTGCTGGAAAGGGAGAAGTTTCTGAACCAGCGGCGTAAGTAGGAATGGTGGGGCCCCATGCTTTTGACATGCCCCCCCTCCCACCACCTGACCGAGTTACTACAGCAGGTGATGTCCCATTAAACAAAAAAAAAAATCTGCAGCGGTAGCAGCTGCCACCAGGCCCCCTGATGTCCTGGGCCCTGTGGCAGCCGCTATCACTGCTACCCTGGTAGTTACGCCCCTGTTCTGAACATTGAGTTGAAATAGGACATGCAAAGAAAACATCAAAAACAACCCCTTTAAGGGTGCGTTCACACGATGTAAAGTGGAGCGCAAGCTGGCACGTATACGCGTGTCAGCCTTTTGCGTGCTCGAAAAGATCCCATTGATTTCAATGGGAGTTACGAGCGTATACGCCGCGTTATTTTGCGCCCGTATACGTGCCAGCTTGCGCTCCATTTTGTATCGTGTGAACCCTAAGAAGGTTTTTACAAGACTAGGAGATGCCATCAAAGGTTGATCAGTGAAGGTCCAACCCCTGGGACTACCACCAAACAAAGAATTAAGAGGGAGTCTCTGTGTATACAGACATAGCACCATGCGTATAAAATTGGCTGTGCCTAGTACTGTAGACCACTCGCAAATGTGAGACAGTAAAATAAATTTTTTTGCAGTTCTGTACTGTGACATCACTGTGTGTATTATCTCTGTACTGTGACATCACTGTGTGTATTATCTCTGTACTGTGACATCACTGTATGTATTATTCCTGTACTGTGACATCACTGTGTGTATTATCCCTGTACTGTGACATCACTGTGTGTATTATCTCCGTACTGTGACATCACTGTATGTATTATTCCTGTACTGTGACATCACTGTGTGTATTATCCCTGTACTGTGACATCACTGTGTGTATTATCTCTGTACTGTGACATCACTGTGTGTATTATCTCTGTACTGTGACATCACTGTGTGTATTATCCCTGTACTGTGACATCACTGTGTGTATTATCTCTGTACTGTGACATCACTGTATGTATTATTCCTGTACTGTGACATCACTGTGTGTATTATCCTGTACTGTGACATCACTGTGTGT
Source organism: Leptodactylus fuscus (assembly GCF_031893055.1). Taxonomy (NCBI): domain Eukaryota; kingdom Metazoa; phylum Chordata; class Amphibia; order Anura; family Leptodactylidae; genus Leptodactylus; species Leptodactylus fuscus. The sequence goes on from NC_134266.1 coordinate 261,969,110, forward strand.
ATTATCCCTGTACTGTGACATCACTGTGTGTATTATCTCCGTACTGTGACATCACTGTATTATCTCTGTACTGTGACATCACTGTGTGTATTATCTCTGTACTGTGACATCACTGTGTGTATTATCTCTGTACTGTGACATCACTGTGTGTATTATCCCTGTACTGTGACATCACTGTGTGTATTATCTCTGTACTGTGACATCACTATGTGTATTATCCCTGTACTGTGACATCACTGTGTGTATTATCTCTGTACTGTGACATCACTGTGTGTATTATCCCTGTACTGTGACATCACTGTGTGTATTATTCCTGTACTGTGACATCACTCTGTGTATTATCCCTGTACTGTGACATCACTGTGTGTATTATCTCTGTACTGTGACATCACTCTGTGTATTATCCCTGTACTGTGACATCACTGTGTGTATTATCTCCGTACTGTGACATCACTGTGTGTATTATCTCTGTACTGTGACATCATTCTGTGTTTTATCCCTGTACTGTGACATCACTGTGTGTATTATCTCTGTACTGTGACATCACTGTGTGTATTATCTCCTTACTGTGACATCACTGTGTGTAGTATCCTGTACTGTGACATCACTGTGTGTATTATCTCTGTACTGTGACATCACTATGTGTATTGTACTTATATACTTTATGAGTTATACATTGGCATTTGGAGGACTACATTAATTATCTTTTTTTTCTGAATTTACTGCTAAATTTGCTCCTTGGGGAACCCATTACAATTTTTGCTATGCAGCCCCTAATTACTTATTGCACTTCCTCTGGTCTTACTAAGGGGAGGGGGTCCTAGGGGACATGGCCATTATTAGGCCTTCAGTCTTAGCTTTAGAATGGAGACTCCTGCAGTGTATAGGACTCTAAAAGTAAGTGAAGGGTAGGCAGGAAAGAAGGTTCCATATGTCAGACCTGTCCAGGCTTTACGGATGACTGTCATAAGAACCTCTGGGATGGAGCAAGTGATAAGTCAGGTAATAATGCCATAAAGCGAGTACAATAGCTGACCCTAGTGCAACATCCAGAATGGGTAACTTGTTCCTACAAGGAACAGACAGGCTCTATGTGGAGAAGAATAGACTTCATCCCGGCATAACAAATTGCGCCGGTAGAAAATAAGTCAGGGCTTGCTAGTCACATAGCAATTCGTGGTGTGGGTTACAGCCTGCTGAATGGCGACATTTGTCTCCGTGCCCTGCTGATCCCCCTCAGGGAATGTGGACTTTGTTGAGTTGTCGCTGGGTTAAATAAATATCTTGTATTGTTACTTTGATAGCGTTGTATACCACTGTATAGCCGGCGTGTTTGTGGTCTGATGGCAGGTGAAAAGGTAAATGTGACGTTGGGAGAGAAGGAACTGGAGCAGTGTATAAGACTCAAAGAAATTTACTGAGCTGTCAAGTATTGTATATACAAAAATACTGATATATATATATATATATATATATATATATATATATATATACACAGTGTTGGCCAAAAGTATTGGCACCCCTGCAATTCTGTCAGATAATACTCATTTTCTTCCAGAAAATGATTGCAATCACAAACTCTTTGGTATGTCTTCAATGGAAAACCACAAAAAGAATTGTCAAAAAGCCAAATTGGATATAATTTCACAGCAAACATAAAAAAGAGGGTGGACAAAAGTATTGGCACCGTTTGAAAAATCATGTGATGCTTCTCTAATTTGTGTAATTAACAGCACCTGTTACTTACCTGAGGCACCTAACAGGTGGTGGCAATAAATAAATCACACTTGCAGCCAACTGAAATGGATTAAAGTTGACTCAACCTCTGTCCTGTGTCCTTGTGTGACCACATTGAGCATGGAGAAAAGAAAGAAGACCAAAGAACTGTCTGAGGACTTGAGAAGCAAAATTGTGAGGAAGCATGAGCAATCACAAGGTTACAAGTCCATCTCCAAAGATCTGAATGTTCCTGTGTCTACCGTGTGCAGTGTCATCAAGAAGTGTAAAGCCCATGGCACTGTGGCTAACCTCCCTAGATGTGGACGGAAAAGAAAAACTGACGAGAGATTTCAACACAAGATTGTGCGGATGGTGGATAAAGAACCTCAACCAACATCCAAACAAGTCCAAGCTGCCCTGCAGTCCGAGGGTACAACAGTGTCACCGCGTACTATCCAGTGTCAGCGTCTGAATGAGAAGGGACTGTATGGCAGGAGACCCAGGAAGACCCCACTTCTTACCCAGAGACATAAAAAAGCCAGGCTGGAGTTTGCCAAAACTCACCTGAGAAAGCCAAAAGGTTTTGGAAGAATGTTCTCTGGTCAGATGAGACAAAAGTAGGAAAAGTGGTACATGTGTGGCTTGTCCATCTATTGGGAAGGGAAAAACCTTCTCTAGTTCCACCTCTGGAAAAATCTATAATATGTGCCAGTTTATTAATTGTAAAACTAGTGGAATAATCTATCTCATTACATGTACCTGTGGCCTCCAGTATGTAGGCAAAACCTGTAGAGAGTTCCGTCGCAGGATTAGGGAACATATTGGCAACATCTCTCGTAATGAATGTACAACAGTGGCTAGACATGTCAATGAATGCCATCAAGGGGATATTAAGGTCCTCAGATTTCAGGGCATTGAAAGGGTTCAAACCCTTCCCAGGGGTGGTAATTTTGATCAAAAATTGTTGCAGCGTGAAAGCAAATGGATTTATGTCTTAAATACGATCCATCCAAAGGGTTTAAATGAATATAATTCATTTGCAGCATTTTTATAGACATATTTATTGTCGTTGGTTCGATTGGTTATCCTAAAAGTAGGAAAAGGCCTCAACCTAGAGTTTACAGGAAAAAAAAGAGAGGCCTTCAAAGAAAAGGACACGGTCCCTACAGTCAAACATGGCGGAGGGTCCCTGATGTTTTGGGGTTGCTTTGCTGCCTCTGGCACTGGACTGCTTGACCGTGTGCATGGCATTATGAAGTCTGAAGACGACCAACACATTGTGCAGCATAATGTAGGGCCCAGTGTGAGAAAGCTGGGTCTCCCTCACAGGTCAGGGGTCTTCCAGCAGGACAATGACCCAAAACACACTTCAGGTCAGCACTAGAAAATGGTGGTGAGAGAAAGCCCTGGAGACTTGTAAAGTGGCAGCAATGAGTCCAGACCTGAATCCCATAGAACACCTGTGGGGGAGGAGGAGAGATCTCTTGATGGCAGTTTGGAGAAGGCCCCCTTCACATCTCAGGGGGGACATGGAGCAGTTTGCCAAAGAAGAATGGTCTAAGATTCCAGCAGAGCCTTGTAAGAAACTCATTGCTGGTTACCGGAAGCGGTTGTGCACAGTTATTGTGTCTAAAGGTTGTGCTACCAAGTATTAGGCTGAGGGTGCCAATACTTCTGTCCACACCATTTTTGGAGTTTTGTGTAAAATGATCAATGATTTGACTTTTTTTCATTCTCTTTTGTGTTTTTTTCAGTGCAAGCAAAATAAATGAAGATATTAATACCAAAGAGTTTGTGCTTGTAATCATTTTCTGGAAGACAATGAGTATTATCCGACAGAATTGCAGGGGGGCCAATACTTTTGGCCAACACTGTATATATATATATATATACTATTTTCTTTATAAAAAAAACAAATGAATCTGTCTCTGTTTTAGGGGCTGCAGAGGGGAGGGCTTGTAACTCTTTATAACCTCATTCATTCAATGTCTAATGTTGATATGCTGCAGAGGGGAGGGCTTGCTCCTCTGTATCTGGTAGACTTGACCAAAATTGTAACAATTAGGGGTGAGCGAGTAGTACTCGATCGAATACCTCCCCGCCATAGGTTTCCGTGTAAGCAGCTGAACACCAAGGGGTTAAGCGCATCAAATATTTGATGCGCTTAACCCCTTGGTGTTTGGCCACTTACACGGAAACCTATGGCGGGGAGGTATTCAATCGAATACTACTCGCTCATCTCTAGTAACGATCTATACCATCATTCAGGCAATGTATAATGACGATTTGTGAAACTCGCTCTAAGACGCTGTAGAGGGGAGGGCTTGTTCTTCCGAAAGTAGTAGACTTTTTCAAAATTGTAATACTTTATGCCCTCATTCCTTTGATGTCTAATGTTGAAAGTCGCCGTAAGAGGTCCTCATTGGATGGCTGGTTCCTGATGTCTCTCCTGGTTCAGAGTTGGATCTCTTTATGTTTCCTCCAGGATTTCCATAGCGCACTCCTGGAGGATTCCGTAGGTCAGTACCGACCTTGTTAAGATCACATTGTCCTGGATTATGGTTGATGAGAATTTAGATTACATTCTTTTACACTGGGAGGAGTAGTTTTTAGTGGCCACCTCCACCTCTATGCAATGACTCCAGTCCAATTGGGATTTTTTCTCTAGCCCCTGCCATACCTAAGTAATCGGTACCGTTAGTTTTGGCACCCGGTATGCTAATTAGCATTTCTCTCGTAAGGTGTGAGGACCCTGGGCAAGAATTTTCCTTCTTTTTCTTTAGTTTAGTATCTTTGTTGGGGTTTTTTTTAATAGAAATAATTAAAAATACTACATGGACATGTTTTTTTTGAGGATTGCTGATCAGTGTTCGGAAAAGATTTTATTCCAATCGGCGATCGAGTACATTTCACGATTGCCTTCGGAATTCCGATCCCAATCTTTTCCGGTGGGATCAAGATCGGAGGTTATGCTCCCACAATGCTTGGCTACTGGCCAAACATTGTAGGAAAAGCTAACATGATGCCTGAAACTCAGGCACCATGTTAGCTATGGGTAGTAATGTGATTGGTTGTCGGCAGCATCATCACACCCCTCTATATAAGGACTGTGATGCTACCATTTTGCTGCACATGCTAGCTAGGGAGAGAAGCTCAATTGTGGCTAGGGAGAGGAGCTCAGTTGTAGCTAGGGAGAGGAGCTCAGTTGTAGCTAGGGAGAGGAGCTCAGTTGTAGCTAGGGTCAGTGTAGGCTGTGCTGTGCTAGTGAGGGTCTCATTTTCAATTTTAAACTAAAAAAAACAAGCTCTGTCTTCAGACTATATATACCTTTGAGAAAAAAGTATACATTTATTTCTGAAAAATCAGCGGTTGTCCCCATCCAATAGGCAGCTCTGTCCTCAGACTGTATACCTTTGATATAAAAGTATCCTTTTTTTTGTAAAATAGAGGCTGTCCCCATCCAAAAGGGAGCTCTGTTCTGAATGCTGATAAGCCAGTCCACAGAGAACTTGTTACTTCATATATTGAAGCATCTTCTTCTGGAAGGAATTCCTCCTCATATTCCACTGAACGAAGCTTTGGGTCATCTGCTGTGCAAAATGTTCAATGGGGATCCAGTTCACCCCCTTCTAAATTAACCTGTCCAACAAATTTGGCAGAAGCTGAGGGATCTGCTGCATTATTTGATCATTCAATGTCCAAGTTCCCAGACATACTGCTGTCATCTGACGATGATGAAACACAAATTCCAGATGCGGCTGCCTTCACCATCATCCAGGCCATTCCATGCCATAGTGTGGAAGATTGTTCAGAAGAGTCAGTGGATGATGACTATGTTGACAAAACTTGGTCTCCACGTGAAGAGGATCAGGGAACTACTTCTGATGATGACGTTCAAGTTCGTTTGCCAGTGCCACCAAAACGTCCTCCAATTAATGTACAAATCCCAGTTATAACACGCACACCAGTAAACACGGTATTGCACGACCCAAAGCGCCTAAAAGTGCTAATCCAAAAAAGAAAGGATCCAAACAATCTGTGTGATTATATTTCACCAAAGATAAAAATGACCCAACGAGGGTGATATGCAAGACTTGCAAGCAGTCACTTAGCCGAGGCAAGGACACTAGGCACCTCAATACAAATGCTATGCCTAGGCATCTGAAATCTGTGCACCCATCACTTTTTAAAATATATAATGAACAAGAAAGCAAAGAGAGGGATGAGCCTGTGGACGTTGATCCACCACGAGCTTTGGCTAGTTCTTCCACCTACTTTTCCAATGCCAGTGCCACATACACACCAACTTCATGTGTGCCAGGCAGCAGTACTGGACAACAGGGTATGGGGGCACTCATCCACATTAGGGAGAGTGTTTGCCTACATAGGCAGTACGGAGACTTACAAGTCATTCCTGCTCCGCTAGGGATTATGGGTAAAAAATATGCAAATCTAATCTGGATGGAATTAGGAGAACAGAGTGCACTCTGTACACCACCCTATAGAGGGCAGCATCCTTAACATCATGAACGACTCAGTTATAAAGTCTTTTAATCATAATGTGGATTTAATTGCTAAATCAGTATTTCTGTCCCAAAAGGAACAGATTCCCAGATTGGGAATTAAATCCACATTATGATTAAAAGACTTTATAACTGAGTCGTTCATGATGTTAAGGATGCCGCCCTCTATAGGGTGGTGTACAGAGTGCACTCTGTTCTCCTAATTCCATCCAGATTAGATTTGCATATTTTTTTACTGGACAACAGTCAAGTAATTGGCATAAATCCCAGTCAATAGGCATTGTGCATGGATGGGGGAATGCAGAAGAGACTATAGTCAGCTTAGATGAATTGGACAGTCATGAATCACCACCAGGTACATTGGTACATGTGTCATTTCATGCTAAATTGTGTTCTGGAAGATAAACGTGTCAAAAACATGCTTGCAGATCCTAAATACTGTGTGGCAACCCTACTTGATCCTCGCTTCAGGGATAAAGTTCCAGGCTTCATTTCCATAACACCACAGGCTTATGGGGATATCGTTATGGACCATCAAAAACTGTTGGACGACTTAATGGACACATTTCCTACAGAAAGCAGTGAGTCAAGATCATCTCCAACTCCTGCACAACTTTCACAATGCCGTGGTGGTCCCAGAGACAGAAGCACAGCCTGTTGCAAGGGAAGTGTGGGCATAATGGCTAATGCTTGGCTGTCTTTGTTGAGGCCGACTACACCAACATTAAATGTAGAGGTATCAGACCGGAGACAGCATTTTTTGTTACAGGTGGAAGACTATATGAAAACGCGCATAGACATCTTACCACAAGAGTCTTTGCTGCTGGACTACTGGGTGTCGAAGATGGAAATGTAGATAAAACTGTAGAAAATGTACCGAGAAACCGACTTCTGTCAACTCCAACAGTTCTTTTAGAGTATACAACAGTACAGGGTGTTTGGATCAACCGGAGAGATGATGAGCATCAGTGATACCCAACACCCACACAGGGTGGAATAAACCAAAGAACGACCAGAAGATGGGAAAAACACTGCGCTAACTCCGTTTGGATAAACACGCACTTTATTAGATTTTCCACACACATGACGCTTTGAACAGCGTTTCGGGGATTCCGCCTTCGTCAAGTGTACAAACAATACACGATTTTATAATATAATCTTGACATAGATACGAATAGTAACTGCATTTCAAAATGATGTCAATGTATATTTCAGTGTGCTCCCTGAATATGTTGTAAATTGTGTTTTTTTTGGTTTTGTGTTTTTGTATCAATAGGGTACTCGTGTGCTCAAACGGTTAAGAGCATTATCGCCCCGAGGAGACTGAGATGGAAAAAGTACAAGAATAGCAAATAAGGAAGGAGGAAGATTTAAATGTGGACACACAAAATGCAAATGTTGTCTAAACATAACACATAAACGAAATTTAATTGTGAGCACGTCTGCAAATGAAAGCTTTTTAATCAAGACCAGACTTGACTGCTCATCTACATACGTCATTTATGTGTCCACATGCATTTGTGGGATGCAATATGTAGGATGTACTACTATGACCTTACGTGATAGGATCAAAAAACATAGATCCCATGTAACTAATGGATTCGAGAAACATAGTGTTTCTGGACACGCTAAGCTTAAGCATGAATGCGATTTTTCCTGTTATCCAGTTACTCCATTGGAACAAGTACCTTTCAATGTTCCTAACAGGATTGAGATACTCCGTTAAAAAGAAATGTTTTGGATCTTTAAATTTAACACTTTACATCCAGACGGCCTTAATGAGCCTTTAGAGGACATTTCCAATTAAATTCTAACCAGTTTTTTATAGTAGCATCTTATTTAATATTTGTTTTTTTTTATAACTCAAATTTTTATTGAAAATTTTTTTAAACAATAAGAAAAGAAAAAACAATTACAAGTTACAAGGCGAACACCCGCCCTGCGAACAGAAAAAGCACACAGTGCAACACAAAATACAATCAGAAGAATAAAATAAAAAAAATAAAAAATAAAAAAATTATTAAAGACAAAGAAAGCAACATAGAAAAAAAAGAAAAAGGAAAAAAGGGGGGGGAGGGAGGGGTTAGTGGGACAGATGAGTGGGGGAGAGGACTAAATGTGGGGGGTGAAAGGGTAGGTAGGGGTGAGTGTGAGCAGTCAGGAAACCAGTGAGAGCGCTCGCCAGGTCATCCATACCACAGCCAGTTGGGAAGGGCTCGGGAGCAACCACTGGTCAAATACCTGAGACGAACAACAAGAGTATCAATCAGAGGAGGGGTCAGAGCCCAGGAGCGTCCGGTACTCTGCAGACTGTTGAAACCTGAACCAGTAGAACCAGGTTTTGATGTACGCCTCAGTCGTGCCATGCAGGAAAGACGTGAGATTTTCCATGCGCATTATCTTGTTGACCTTCGAAATCCAGAGGGAGAGAGGAGGAGGATCCACTCGTTTCCAAAAAAGGGGGATACAAGCCCGGGCAGCGAGGATCAGGAATCTAAGTAGGGAACGCTTAAAGACCTTTACAGAAGACTCACAATGATTAAGGAGGAACAGGGCAGGGCCCAAATGGTGAGAAGTTTCAGTAAGCTGGAGGGTTATCCGCTTGACCCCCTCCCAGAAGGACGAAAGGGCAGGACAGGACCAAAAAATGTGTAGCAGCGTGCCTTCCTCGTCGCCACAGCGCCAACATAATGGGGAGACCTGAGGAAACATAGCATGGAGTCTCGTAGGAACCCTATACCATCGGGACAAGATTTTGTAGCTGGCCTCCTGGTGGCGAGAGCTGATGGAAGCAGTATGAGAAAGGCGAAAAATGCGCCTACGCTGCTCGTGAGAGAGGGAAAGGGATAAGTCAGATTCCCATTTCAACAAGAACGGCGGAACAAAGTCCTCCGGAGGTTCAACCAGGATCCGGTAAGTGAGCGAGAGGGAGTGGCGAAGGGGGCCAGCACCAACACAAATCTTCTCCAAGGGGGTAGGTTCGACGCGGAACTCTGCAGGAGCAGGGAGAGAATGTAAAAAGTGACGAAGTTGCATCCCCCGCCAAGCATCCAAAGGGGGCAGCTCAGGAGGGGCCTGGGAATTCAGAAGTGTAGTCCATCCCCCAGCGTCCTGGAAGTGACAGGCACGGAAAATCCCATGACGGCGCCAATTACGAAAAACTCGGTCAAACATTCCAGGTGGAAAGGCAGGATTGCCCAGCACTGGGAAAAGAGCGGAATCCTTAGGGAGGAGAGTGGAGCGAACAAGGCCCCTGGAGCAAATCCGAAGCGTGGGACCAAGGGTAGGGTGAGAAAAGAGAGATGACAATGAGGAGGAGTCCAGCCATGGGGCAACCTGCAAAGGGATCGGAGAGAATGCCTGTTCGATGTAGACCCAAGGTTTAGAAACAGCATGCCTACACCAGTCCACGACACGAGTCAGGTGGGTAGCCAAGTAATAGGACTTCAGGTCCGGAAGCGATAAACCACCGCAACTCTTGGGACGAAAGAGAAAAGCCTTGCTCACTCGGGCGGGTCTGCCCGACCAGATGAACTTCAATTGGACGGAAGTGAGGGATCTAAGAAAAGACAGAGGGATGTGAATGGGAAGCGCCTGCATCAAGTAGAGAAGACGAGGGAGAATGTTCATTTTAAAAATCGCGCATCTCCCGAACCAAGTAAAGGCTCCAGTGGACCATCGAGTACAATCAGCCCTGATAGACGCCAGAAGTGGGGGGAAGTTGCAACGAAAGAGATCTTTCGGGTCCGGAGTAAGATAAACCCCCAAATATTTGAGAGAAGTGGGGGCCCAATGAAAAGGGAAAGATTGACTCAAGGAGGTGGCCGCCGAGGAGGAAAGGGTCACATTAAGGGCTTCCGACTTCGAAAAGTTGATTTTAAAATTCGAAAGGGTCGAGTAAACCTGAAAGGCAGACATCAGAGCTGGAAGAGAAACATGAGAGGAGGAGAGAAAAAATAGCAAGTCGTCTGCATAAGCCGCCACTTTGTATAAACAGGAAGAATGAGCAGCGCCTGAGATGTTCGGGTCGGCTCGAACCTGGCGGAGGAAGGGTTCAAGAGTCAGGACGAAAATGAGAGGCGAGAGGGGGCATCCTTGCCTAGTGCCATTTCGGATAGGGAAGGACTGGGACAATAAACCGTTCACCCTAACCATCGCTGTAGGGAGAGAGTATAGAGCCATGATCCAACTCATCATGCGATTTCCAAGACCAATATGTAACAGGGTCTCTTCCATGAACCGCCAGTTGACCCTGTCGAAGGCTTTCTCAGCGTCAGTTGAAAGAAGCATGAGAGGAGAGCCCGATTGTTTAGCCCCATACATGAGGTTGATAGCTTTGGTAGTATTATCTCGAGCCTCACGGCCGGGTAAAAATCCAGCTTGATCCGCGTGAACAATATTTCCTAACAAGGGCGATAAACGCGTCGCAAGGATCTTGGCTAAAATTTTTAGGTCAACATTGATTAGCGAAATGGGGCGGTAGTTAGAGCACAGAAGAGGGTCCTTTCCGGGTTTGGGGATAACCGCTATGTGAGCACACAGGGAGTCACGACAAAGGGCCGAGCCATCGGTGAGAGAATTGAAAACTTTCAACAGTCTGGGGCGGAGTTCAGGGCCAAGTTTCTTATAGTATACCAAGGTAAGGCCGTCTGGGCCTGGGGCCTTACCCGTTGCCATACTGGAGATAGCTAAAGAAATTTCCTCTTCAACAATAGGAGATTCCAAGGCCGTCAATTCCTCTAGAGACAACGACGGGAGACCAGAGGAGGAGAGATAAGAACGAATGCGATCTCGGAACTCCGCTTCAGGGAGAGGAGAAGGGCCAGAGTTTACAGAATACAAAGAGGCATAGTAGTCCCGAAAGGCAGCTGCAATATCAAGGGGCATGTGTAATCGAGTACCCTGGGCGGAATTGATGCATGGAACGTAGGTGGAGGACTGCTGAACCCGAAGGGCCCTAGCTAGTGAACGCCCGCTCTTATTTCCAAACTCATAAAAATGACGTCTGCATTTAGCTAGAGTACCCTTCACCCTATCAGTGACGAGCGTACGCAATTCCTCTCGGGCGCTGGCAAGCTGGGAATAAACATCAGGAGTGATTTGGCGTTTATGAAGAAGTTCCAATGAGCGGATCCGCTGCAGCAGAGATTCAATACAAGCCCGGCGTTCCTTGTTTAAGCGGGAACCATGTTGCAACAGGATACCCCGGATAAAACATTTGTGAGCCTCCCACACCATTGGAGGAGCAATCCCCGACAATTCCTCCCTCTCAAAGTATTCCCCCAAACGGGTCTTAATGTCATCCAGGATGGTTACGTCATCAAGAAGTGATGCGTTAAGTTTCCACTGACGCTGGAAGGGAATAGGAGAGGACAAGGAAACAGACAAAGTAACCAAAGCATGGTCGGAGAAAGTAATGTTATCGACTTCCGCAGCCAACAAAGAGTGGAGATGTTGGTGACGGATAAAGAGGTAGTCGATACGAGAGTATCGGTGATGGACCGGAGAGTAATAGGAGTAATCCCTATCCAATGGGTGGAGTAACCTCCAGGAGTCCACAAGCTGGTGGGAATGAAGGTCCCTCTTAATCCTCCTGATGAGCGAGTAAGGGTGAGAAGAGACGCCAGCAGAAGAGTCCAATGAAGTGGGCCCGCAAGCACCACGAGTGTACCTGGTAAGGAAGACCCTATGCCCCCACCCCCAACAAAGTGTAAAGGGATAGGAAGCACAGGGCTACAAACTGACTCTAAGGTCCAAATAACAACATTGTATAAAAACACAGCAATACCAACAACAAGGGCCATCTATAAAGCCCAGCAGGAACAGGATCAAGAGGAACAGAGTAGTCACAAAACAAAATAAACATAGTGAAAATGTCCACCAACCGCGAAACAAGTCCAAGACCACTCAACATAAAAGGATATTAACACTGTCCTGTGGGCAGATCAAAGACCGGCGGTATGAGGGCTCATGCTTCAATGGGAAGCTGAGCTGAGAGATCTGGTTGGCGGAGCGGAGACCCAGGCGGATCCGGTATTGGAAGACGTCGTGGAGATGAGTTTCGCCGAGGTCTCTCTCTGGAAGCAGCCGAAGAAGAACGCCTGGAACCGCGGCCGCGCCTGGGTATAGTAGGGCGGGAGGAATCCAGAGCAAGCCAGTTCGGGACTGAGACAGGGCGCACATCCAGGGAGGCAAACAAATCAGGCAAGTCCGCCGGGGAACGGACAACAATCGAAGACGAGCCAACACGAACAATCAAATGGAAGGGATGACCCCACCTATAGGAACCTCCACAGTCCTTAATCAGAGTCAACACCGGCTGAAGGGCACGGCGCATAGCCAATGTGTGGGATGAGACGTCTGGGTAGAGCTTGACAGAGGCATTCTCAAAAGGCACCGATCCCATATCCCAGGCACACCTCAGGATGTGTTCCTTGTCCGTGAAGTAATGTAGTCTACACAGAACGTCTCTAGGATTAGCAGGGTCAAGCGGGCCAGAACGTTGGACTCTATGCACACGGTCCATCATGAAGGTAGCATCCAGCGGGCGTTGAGTCGCCATATTGAAAATGGTATTAATACGGCTGATCAGATCATCCTGAGGGCCTTTTTCTGGCACTCCTCGTAATCGAATATTATTTCTGCGACCCCGGTTCTCCTGGTCATCCAGGAGCAAGGCAATTTGTTGAAGGCGGGCCTCAGAGTGGGTTTGATTGCTCTCCACCGCAGACAGGCGTTGTTCCAAAGAGGACAGTGTTTGATCAGTAGCGTCAGCCCTAGTAGTAAGTTGAGACACATCAGACTGGATCGCACCGAGGGCCTGTGCCTGGGATTGTTCCATTCGGGAAACTACAGCATCCAGGTCCTGTTTAGTGGGCAGAGCTTGAATAAGGTCCCGAAGTAGCTGAAAGTCCGCAGAGGCAATATGGGCTGCCGAGCAGGGCAGGGAGGCCGAATCCATGGATTGCACGTCATGTCCAGGGAGGGTGGCAGACAGTGAAGGAGGTGGCTGCGATTGGCGAAGCGGAGGAGATGGAGGAGCCATGTCATCAGTGCCAGACCCAGTAGCCGAGGTTCCAGATCGGGACAGGAAGGTAGAGATTGACGGTGAGTGAGTAAGAGAGCGACTCGGCGTGCGGGAAGGAGCAGTAGAGGTGTTAGGACGTCTTCTGGACATATCACAATGAGAAGCGACCATAGAAGGTAAGGAAGGTACACTCGCAGTATCACCAGGCCTTACATGAGGCGGTCACACAGTTCCATAATCAAACCTGGTACCCATGAGGTGCAAAAGGAGCAATGGGAGAAGTGCTAGTTCCGTGGGGATATACTGCAGAACGTGGAACACACAGCAAGTGGAGGAAGGTGAGGAGCCCCCCCTGATGGTGGAGTAGGGGCTCAGCACTCCCTTCACACCACTGCAGTGCACGACAACAAAAAAAAAAAAAAAATTCCCTGCTAGAAAGGTCTCTGAAGAGGGTAAGAAAGTCCAAAAAACAGTAGGGAGTACTCACAGAGTTAGCAGAATGTCCCAGCAGAAAGTGTCAGGATGGGAGCCAAAACAGCAGGGGGGGGTGAGGTGTCTCCACTTCAGGCAATGCAGGGAGGCCAGGCAGCAGGTAGAGCAAGGGGTTCAGAGAGCAGAAGAGTTCCCTTACACACTGCATTAACCCCTTCACCAGTGGAAGTGTTGTCAGTTAGTCCCAAGGGACACTGTCTATGTGTGCCAGATGTAAAGGGAGGGGGAGGGAGGCTCACATCAATAGTGCAGACAGAGCAAGGGTTCTCAGACCTTCAGCTATGGCCCTCTAGTATAGCAAGTTTACTGTTGTCCTGAGTGGAGAAGTATCAGTCCGTACATCCAGGTTCCCCTCCCCCCTTAGGCTGTAGCTGCAGTGGCTCCTGGTGTCTGCTGCAGGTGACGTTTATGTAGCAGAGCCTTGTTAGTATACTATGCAGCCTGGGAGGATGGTGGTGCGTCTGTGTCTCTCCCCGTGTGTTACCGACCTCATCTTATTTAATATTTGTAACACTTGGCTATTGGATATTGATTAGGACTGAGCGATCGGGATCGGAAAAGATCGGATCCCGATCGGTGATCTAGGAAATTTTATGATCACGATCAGGTTCCGATACCGCCTAAAAAAGATTGGGAACGGAATTCTGATCCCGATTGTTCAACTTACCTGCACAGAAGCGCTGCCACTCCATGCTGCTCTCGCTCCTTTTCTTTCTACTGCGCATGTCTGCAGAGCACCGTTTGTGCCACCGTGCGTGCCACAACAAGCCCCGCCTACTTCCAGCATCAGTAACACTAGCATGGGGGCACATACGGTGCTCTGCAGACATGCGTAGTAGAAAGAAGAGGAGCGAGAGCAGCGTGGAGCGGCAGGGACAGCTCTTCTGTGCAGGTAAGTGGACACCAGGGGGGACTTAAGTAGCCGGGGGATTTTTTTAACCACTACACAGCTTGGAGTCCAAAAATTGAAGCATTCAATTTTTGGATTCCACGCTGTATAGTGAATAGGATCGTTTTTAAAATCCAATTTTTGATCAGTAAAACATCCCATTGGCTTACATTAGGATTGGAATTGGGATTGGGATTGGGATCAGCTGGAAAATGATTTTAAAAACGATCTTGAAATCTCAAGATCGGCTCATCCCTAATATTGATATGTCCGTGGTGTATCAAATTTGTCCTATTTGCACCTTGACTATGTCATAATTTTAATTATTTTAATTATTAATTTATGAATTATTTTTGTATTATAAGATTTATTATGTGTTGGAGTCTTAATTTTCATTATATACCACAGTGTATTATGTATTACACTATGTCTTATGTGATTTATAGTTTAGTATGGTTTATGTATATATTCATTATTTATTATTATTTATTTGATTATTTATCGGTTTACTCATGTATCTATTGAGTCAATTCGCTGTGTCATGATACCGTTATTGATTATCTATTCAATTAGTTGTAACAAAAGTTTATTTCTATTTATAACCACAATCCATTATGGATTTTTTTCATCTAAGCATACTATAATCCATTTCTATACAATTGCAGACACAATATAGCTGTTTCTTATATCCATTTGTAGCAGAGACAAGCAGCATGTACGCTGATTAATCGGAAAACTACCGAAAAACTCCGGAAAATGCCGATTTAGTCTCTATCTAGCCGCCGAACCCTATATTACACACTACGCATGTGCATTTCTTCGGAGCTTCCGGCTACTATCGGAGAGCTCCAAAGTGCATCCATACGATCTAATGAACTCCAATGCACATGCGACGTACAAGCCCAGCAAGCTGGAATTCACGCAGGGCACTATCAAACAAATTTGGCCACGTATTTTTCACATTTTCAAACCACTCTACGTCTATGAGGCCCCGCGACAGATCCTAAACCCCTATCATATTAAATGCTATAAGTTGTAGGTGTATTAGATTGATTACCAAAAAAATAGTATTTTTGCTGTCACTCACCATATGAAACCAAGAAGTCTTCAGGGTGTGCAATCCGTGCCCCGGGACTCATCGGAGCTTGGTAATATACATCGTTGCAAAAAGGAAATACGTATTCCACGACCCGGCTTCTTTAAAATTTAACTTTTAATCCATAGAATCATTTAAAATTATAATGTGCAAAAAGATAGAAAACACATACAGGGAAAGTGAAAAAGGCGAGATAAAATAACGCAACTAACGCGTTTCGAGATTAAAAATCTCTTAATCATAGCATGATTCAATCCTCTGCTCTCTCTCTCTGAGTTGCGTTATTTTATCTCGCCTTTTTCATTTTCCCTGTATGTGTTTTCTATCTTTTTGCACATTATAATTTTAAATGATTCTATGGATTAAAAGTTAAATGTTAAAGAAGCCGGGTCGTGGAATACGTATTTCCTTTTTGCAACGATGTATATTAGATTGATTGTCTGTGAGCATGCGCGGCCATGTCTGTGAGAGCGCACGCAATGTAACCTTTAAATAGAACGCTCCACGTTTAGGCAGTAGTTGCCACACGCATAGCTACACGTCCCTACAAGAAGCCCGTTGTTTGACAACTTGTAAGGTATGGCTCATTTACATATGGATTATTAACGAGAAGGGTGAAATCCTTTGGGCAATCTATTTAATTTAGAAGGCTGGCAACATACATGCTACATGCCTCCCTTGTTCATAGTTGGTCATGGCTAATCTATACACTAGTCAGCACAATACAATTCTATACAATACAATGTCTATATTAGTAGCTGCTGGAAACCCTGGGAAGGGGCACAAGAGACAGTGAGCCCTAAGTTGAAGCCCCCCACTGTCCCTTCCTGCTTACCTAGTCCTATCCTGTGTAATAGGCGGCAACTTGGAGACAATCCCTTCCTATGTACGTGAAACACAAAACGCAGACAAGACAAACAACAACAAAGGGAGGACAGCTAGCCAGGGTTCGGTAACAGTTGAGCAATGCAGTGTCAAAATCGATATCCAAAAGAGTAGTCAATATGGAAAGCCAGAGGTCAAGAATCAGAATACACGAAATAACAGCAAGAGGAAAGCCAGCACGCACAAAGCAATAGCAAGCAACAATGTGAATAGGGAGGAAGAACTCTCCCTGGACTTGATAGTTAGGCAGGCTGTCAATCGCAGGGCAAAAACAAAACTTAACTCTTAGAGGAGCAGAGGGAAATGAAGGTGAAGGAGACGAGTGCGGTGGGAAATCAATTAACAAGGTGAAGGAATAGGACACTGTTCAGACAATGCAACCAAAAACTCTAAGCAAGTTATCAAACTGCACACGCCTCCTGCACTGCAGCATGTGAGTAGAGGGTGACGCAGAGACCAGTGCGTGTTTATCCAAACGCTTACGGAGTTAGCGCAGTGTTTTTCCCATTTTCTGGTCGTTCTTCGAAGATGGAAATGCCCAGTTTGCCCTGGGGTTACATTCCTGTCCAGTGTCTTCTCAGAACGACTGTTCAGCACTGCTGGTGGTGTTGTCACAGAGCTTCGAAAAAGACTCTCTGCTGACAATGTCTGACAATGAGTTTTATAAAGATGAACGAGTCCTGGATCGAGACAGGCTATAACACACCATTGGCATTATAAAGAAATCGATGTTACAAAATGTCTCATCAATTTTAGCTCCTCCTGCACATAATTATTTTTTTTAGGTTACAATTTTTCAGAGGCTCATGTGCTTCAATTTTTGGACTCCACGCTGTGTATTCATGAAAATACTATATTATTCCAGCTATGCTTACATTTGAAGAAGTCAATCCTGTAACTGAGGCTCATATGTTTAAATTTTTGGTCTCCACACTACCGAAAAAACTATTTTAAGGCCTATGCTTCCTTGGGGAGAGGTCACTCATATGACTGAGGCTCATGTGCTCCAATTTTTGGACTCCACGCTGTGTAGTGATTAAAAAACAATGTTTTATGGCCATTTAAGTGTCCCCTTACTCTTTCTATGCATTCTAAGAACTTGTATGTATTTTTTGGTAACTTTTTATAACTTTTGAAAACGATCTTAGAAAAAAAAATCCCATTGACTTGCATTAGGATCGGAATTGGGATCGGGTTTGAATGGAGAATGATCCGAAATCGGATTTTAAAATCAATCCTGAAATCTCAAGATCGGCTCAACCCTACTGATCAGTATTTGCGGAAAGTATATCACTACGGTTGTGTGCAGGAGGCCTCCCACCATCCATATTCTTCCAAGTCACAATCACACCCATCC
Organism: Leptodactylus fuscus; assembly: GCF_031893055.1. Taxonomy (NCBI): domain Eukaryota; kingdom Metazoa; phylum Chordata; class Amphibia; order Anura; family Leptodactylidae; genus Leptodactylus; species Leptodactylus fuscus. The sequence continues at coordinate 261,987,098 of NC_134266.1, forward strand.
GAGCCTATACATGATATCTACAATACAGTCCCATATTTAATGTCTCGAGGACAGATGCGCATCTTGATCATGTGGACCATAAGGGACCCAATATGAAAATGGTCCTTCATCATCCCCTACTGCACCTGCACCCTAGAAGTGGGCGACCATCACTATATAGGGAGCTAAACAGGAAAGATTACTATGGTCTGCTTCCTATGGGATGTTGAAGGGACTAATGCCTGTCCAGTAGTCATGTCATTGGACTGGAACCTCCAGTTCCTGTATTTTTAGGCCCGCTGTATGGTTAGTCAATGTGACTTGGGTCACCCTCCCAGATTTGTAAGACTTTGCTTTCCTGTTTACTGCAAGGGAGTGGCACAATTCCTGGGCTCTTTGTTTTTGGGATGGTTCACCATTTTGCAAGTACTGCTCGTTCCCTACTACTCTCTTCAGCTACTGCCAAATGGTGTGTTTTTGCACCCAAATATATAGCCTGTAGGTCTACATCAGGTTGCTGTTCAGAGCCGCCATAGGTTGCGCTCCATGTAACCTTGATAAACCCAAACCCTTAAAGGGGCTCTGCCGTTATGAAGTTATCCCCTATCGTATCAGTGCGGGCCCAACTACTGGGACCGCCACAATCCTAAGAATGGGGCTCTGATTCACCCATCCTGACCGCTTGACAGGCCGAGCATGCTCCCTGCTGCTCCAATTCTTCTCTATGTTAACCCCAGAGATAGCTGAGCCCTGGACTCTTATAGAGAATGAATGAAGATGAAGGGTGCATGCTTGGCCTGTCACTTCTTCAGGATGGGAGATCGGAACCAAAGGAGCTGTCCGGCCCCCTGACTACCTACATAAACCCATATTCACATTGGTTTTTCTAAATAATATTTATTGCAAATGACATATACTGTAGGAATATAAGTATATAGGCCACCTGCCCTGGATTATATAGGATTCATCTCTCGTGTAGGGTGATTTCCGTCAGTATCTCCATCCACAAATTCATCTTGTGACAACATTCTTCTGGAGATAATGCCTTCTTAATCTGATGGGATTTACACAATATCTCCAAACTAGCGCAGCATTAAAAAGATTAATCCATTTTAGGAAGACAAATGACTGCCGCAGAAGCAGACGCTATGACTGAGACGTGTTTGCAGATGTAACCTGATTGTTGGACAGGTCTGATGAGGAATCTGGGACAGGGGTTATAATCTGTCGTCATACCTGATCCTGTTGTGTGACCATTACAGCCCACACTGGATTTTCTGGTTTATGCCCATGGCCTAGCCTTAGGGCTGTACCCTGATGAGTTGCAGTAACTCAGTATGGCCACTAGGTAGAGAATGGCACTGTGTTTCCACCTCCTGGCAGCTTGTACATGTTATGCAGACCCACTGGTGCACCATTGTCTAAGAAGGTTTAGGGGAGCCTTTGGACCCATGTACTCCTATGGATAGGGGATAAGTGTCTATAACCGCACAACCCCTTTAAATCTACATTAGTTTTAGTTGAAGTAGATTTCAGGCATAATTTATGTCAGTAAACTGGTATAAAGGACCATAATTGGGTGGGACTATTTGTCACCACCCTCATCATGTCCCCTTTCAGGAATGTGGTGAGGGTGGTGAAAAAAAAACTCAAAAACCTGATTAGCACACATATTTTGGACTTTTTTCATGTCCCGTACATCAAAAAATTGGCGCACAAGGCTTGGTAAAGCTTCCGCAATGTGTGCTGTGTTTATAGATAAAGAAGCTGCCATACTTTCTCCTCCCTGCCAGTCTTACAACCTTATGGGGGACGGATTGTTTTAACATATATATCTAAAAAAAAAAAAATTATATATATATATATATATATATATATATATATATATATATATATGTACACACACACAAAACTAAATAAAACTAAATTAAGCTAAATAAAAAATAAGAAGTTGCCATCCTATCTTTTGAACACAATTTTTTCTCCCTAACATGTCGGAATAGCCTTAAGAAAACGCCGCTGGAAGAAGACACAGTGAAGACCTTGTTGCAGAAGAAGATGGAGGCGGCACTGGAGAGCTCTCTGACAGTATTGAGGACGCCCCTCAGTGCTGTTTGAGCGCTGGGGCCCGCCCCCAGTGCTGCGAGAGAGCTCATTTGCATACCGAGAAAAAACGGGATTGCAGGTGAAAGGTGGCGCGGAGAAGAAAAGGTAGGGTAGGAGAGGAATAGCCTTTCTTAAAGCTATTCTGACATGTTAGGGAGAAAAATATTGTGTTTAAAAGATAGGATCCCTTTAAGGGAGACGGATTGTATATAAAAAAAGATAATAAAATAAAAATAAATAAAACAAAAATTATATATATATATATATATATATATATATATATATATATATATAATATATGACAAAACAAAATATCAATAAATAAAGCTGAAGAAAAGAACGCCCCTCGGAACATCGGAAATTGGAAGAGCCGCAGGAGTCCTAATAGAGTCTAGGATCCGGGAGGATTTTATACCCTATGATTCTTACCTTTATCCTACTGATATTATAGATGTGAAAGTTTGTGTGTTTGTTACTCAATCACACAAAAATGGCTGAAATTTGGCACATAGATAGTTTGTAACCTCGATTAACACAAAGAATAACTTTTATCCCATTAAATCACATGGGTTCACGATTGTTATGAATTTCTGTTCACATACTATATTACACTGCTCTTGCCGGCAGCTTATCTAATTGCAGTTTGCTGATAAAACCTGGTCTGTTATCTCTCTATATAAACAAACAGATAACACTGAGTCCATTCTGTACAAGCATCTGCATATTATCTGATCTGCATAAGTGTTCTGTGTCTTATAGGCAACGTGCTGAGACATTGAGATGGGAAAACCCTTTAATCCAAATTGGCAGTTTGCCAATTTTAAACATGTCGGGAAATAGAAAATCTAATTTGTCTCAAAATTTAAAAAAAACGAGAGCTATGAAGGAGCCAGAGGTCAACAGAGTTCTCCTCAAATGGAGCTGAGGAGTAAGCTAGGCGTTCTAATCCGCTATCCTGTAAATAGGGGATAAGTGTCTATAGTAGGACAACCCCTTTAAGGGGTTAAAAAAATGACGATTTTGCTGTATGCTATGCACTGCTACCTACCTCTGATGAGACATGACATTGTGTTGCCCCTCTGTCCCCTTCCTCTATATACAGATGGTCCGTGTATCTTGGACTACTATTATTTAAAACCTGGCTAGCGAATTGGAGTTACCTGGAATAGACTTGTGATCCATTTTGCAGAGATCCTCAGGGAAGCTGCTATTTCTGGCAGGGCCACTTAGACTGGGTTGGCCTTAACATAACGTGGCATGGCTGCCCGCTGTTTACCAGTCAGCATGTTACTGTCGGCTCTGCCAAGAAAGCCGTCCAGCTGTGATAGAGAGTGAGATCACAATCCTCAACTTCCTCACCTTAGCTGACAGGTAACTCTCCAAGACGTCTTCCCCCAGCAGCGGCAAAGAGGTAATGGTGGAAAAATCTGTATGTCTCACGTAAAGCGGTCGCCAGGAATAATTCAATTAAAACCACGGCTGTTTTGAATGTCTGAGCGCAATTCCCTGAAGGTAAAGTGTTCTAAGAATATCGATTAAGCCGGAATGAAATGAGTGTATCAGACGCCGTATTACACGCCGAGAGTCATCACTCATGATTTATAGAGACAAACAAGGAGGCGAGAAGGGAAAATGTACAATGTCAATGGAATTACCAGGGTATAACAAAGCACTCTATTATAGATTTATATAGCAAACACATGTACCATAGCGCGGTACTGAGATTGTCATTGATCACTGTTCACATTGGAAGCATCTAGATTCTGAAGTAACCTGCCAGTATGGAATTGGAATGTGGGAGGAAACCAAAGTATCCACATAAGAGACAATGTACCCACAACTAACTGATGGCTATCTATCTATCTATCTATCTATCTATCTATCTATCTCCTATCTATCTATCTATCTATCTATCTATCTATCTATCTATCTATCTCCTGTCTATCTCCTATATCTATCTATCTATCTATCTATCTATCTATCTATCTATCTATCTATCTATCTATTTATCTATATCCTATCTATCTCCTATCTATCTATATATCTATCTCCTATCTATCTATATATCTATCTCCTATCTATCTCCATATCTATCTATCTATCTATCTATCTATCTATCTATCTATCTATCTATCTATCTATCTATCAATCATGCCCCTGGTTTATAAATCTGGCAAATCCTCTGCTGTTGTAGTCATCATCAAAAGACTGAAGTATATGACGCTGGACTTGATGAATTGGCCCCAGAGAAAGAAGAGAGATATAGAGAGAAAAGAGAGAACACAAAGAGGAAGAACATAAATAGAGAAGAGAGGAGAAAGAGAATAGAGAGAGGGAAGGAGAAATAGAGAAAAGGAGAGGGAAAGAGAGATTAGAGAAAGAAGGAGACGCCAAGAAAGGATAGAGACAGGGAAGAAGAAAGATAGACAGAAAGAAATGGACACGGAATAGACATAGAAGAAGGCGAGATAATAGGGAGAAGAAGGGAGAGAATAGAGAGAAGGAGCGGAGGAGAGACGTATGCTTCCCCTGTACTGTGCGTCTTAGGTCACTGTATTTCAGTATATGATATTTATTAGGACTGTATTCTCTACATACAAGAGCTGATTCTTACAAGAAGTGTTTGCAGCGAGCAAATGTCTCCATGACAAATAACACACAGGCCTCACCCGTATACCAGGCCCCGGCTTTATGAAGTGTCTGTGTCTCTGGCCTGTCCTGTGGAAACATCACCCAGGCATAGGCTACAGTTCATACTGTCCTGCCAGAACTGGCAAATGATGTCATAGTGTACTGATGTAGCAGAGCTGAGGATGTCATGTAGGTCTCTGGGCTGTATGGTACTCCATGATGTGGTGGTTACCCTGCAGTCCTATGTAAAGCACATCCTGGTGTGATCGCGAGATATGATCTTCTGTCCAAAACCTATAGAAAGGGGATTTGGTTTCTTGTGACATTGGATTTCCACTGAGTACTGGGTCTGGGGTACGTAACTATAGACTGTGTACCGCGCTGTCGCATAGGTTAGCCCTATAAAATGATGAGAAATTAAATCTAACACACTCAGCACTGCTACATCTGTCCTGGCGCATGACGTTAAACTGGTAGTGTCATGTCCTAATATTGATATCATGTTGAAATATTCGATGTCCTCATTATTAAAGGGCTTGTGCATAAATATCTGATCGGGTGGCTCGGGAGTCAGATGAGCTGAGCTGCAGTACCAGGGCCCGCCACTATACAGGGCATCTCCTTCCGGCTCTGTGTACTGTATAGTATTATATGTGTACTGTATAGTATTATATGTGTACTGTATAGTATTATATGTGTACTGTATAGTATTATATGTGTACTGTATAGTATTATATAGCACCATTTGAGTCAGGTGACCCTAACCTGTCTATCTGGATTAAGATTTTGGGTTCTGGTGACACTCCCTATAACTTTACCTTGTAAAGCTGGTATGTGTGTCGTAAAGGAACAAAACCATATAACGTAATTACGTGGAAAGCAATAAGCTAGAGATTGCAAGGAAATATAAACTGTGTTATAAAAGGGATAAGAGATGTAGCAGAGCTGATTTTGTCATTTATGCTCATGGACCACAAGCCTTACAAAACATACAAGGGCACATTCATCGTCCAAAGCTATTGTATAAAAGGTGCGGCTTTTGTCACATTACATTCTGACCTTTTTTCCATTTAAGACTAAGGCCCCACATAGCGGGACGCAGCGCAATTCAGAGGAAGTCCGCAGAGGCTTCCATTATACCTATAGGGCAGTGATGGCGAACCTTTTAGAGATCGAGTGCCCAAACTGCAACCCAAAACCCATTAAACTATCGCAAAGTGCCAACATGGCAATTTAACCTTAATACACTGCAGATCCACAGTTGAAGACAGTGACGGACCCACAAATTACAGTCATGTGAATGGGGCTTTACAGAGCTTGTACTGAAAGGTAAAGAAAGGTCTCTGTATCTGGTACTTTTGAACAATTAATGTTCACTATTTACATCGCAGTGACCAGTGGCGTAACTAGGAATGGCGGGGCCCCTTGGCGAACTTCTGACATGGCCCCCCACCAACCGACACCGACGCCGAAGACCTCGACAACCCCCTTCTACACATTCCTGCGTGCTCTATTATGTCCCTTAGTGGCCCCTGCACACAGTATTATCCCCCATCGTGGCCCCTGCACACAGTATTATGTCCCATAGTGGCCCCTGCACACAGTATTATGTCCCATAGTGGCCCCTGCACACAGTATTATGCCCCATAGTGGCCCCTGCACATAGTATTATCCCCCATCGTGGCCCCTGCACACAGTATTATGCCCCATAGTGGCCCCTGCACACAGTATTATGCCCCTTAGTGGCCCCTGCACATAGTATTGTATCCCATAGTGGCCCCTGTATACATTATTATGCCCCTTAGTGGCCCCTGCACACAGTATTATGCCCCTTAGTGGCCCCTGCACATAGTATTATCCCCCATAGTGGCCCCTGCACACAGTATTATCCCCCATAGTGGCCCATCCACACAGTATTATCCCCCATCGTGGCCCCTGCACACAGTATTATCCCCCATAGTGGCCCCTGCACACAGTATTATCCCCCATAGTGGCCCCTGCACACAGTATTATGTCCCACTGTGGACAGCCATAAACAATTATTATACTCATATATAATCTATATATCATATATAAACTATATATCAGACCTCAGAGTATAATAATCGGAGACCCAGGGGGAGAATAACATAAAAAAACCTCTGTTGCTCACCTATCTCCCGTCTCCTACGCTGTCGGCCTTCGAAGTAGTCCATTTTCAATTACATCAGACGTCACATGACCCGGGACGCAGGCTGGGGTCATGAGACGTCAGATGACTAGGCCAAAGCCTGCCCGGATCGTGGAGAGGTAAGTAACAGTGTTTTTTATGTTTCTTTCCTCTCCCGGTCCGACAATCATTATACTCGGGGGTCCAAAAAGACCCCCGAGTATAATGATAGCAGCAGTAGCGGCTGTCACCGGGCCCCTAATGTTACGGGCCCTGTGGCAGCTGCATCTGCTGCTATGGCGGTAGTTACACCACTGATAGTGACCGTGTAATGTTATTACAGCCTGTACTAATATCACGTCTGCTATAAAACAGATACTGTGTGATATAAATAGTGAAGTGACCCCCACACACTACAATCTGCCCCACAGTGGCCTCCACACAGTATTATATGCTCCACTTTTGGCCCCCACACAGTATTAAATGCTCCACAGTAGGCCTCCCCCACACAGTATTAAATGCTCCACAGTAGTCCCCTCCCCACACATTATTAAATGCTCCACAGTAGTCCCCTCCCCTCACAATGTTAAATGCTCCACAGTAGTCCCCTCCCCACACAATATTAAATGCTCCACAGCAACCCCCTCCCCACACAATATTAAATGCTCCACAGTAGCCCCCTCCCCACACAATATTAAATGCTCCACAGTAGCCCCCTCCCCACACAGTATTAAATGCTCCACAGTAGGCCTCCCCCACACAGTATTAAATGCTCCACAGTAGTCCCCTCCCCACATAATATTAAATGCTCCACAGTAGCCCCCTCCCCACACAATATTAAATGCTCCACAGTAGTCCCCTCCCCACACAGTATTAAATGCTCCACAGTAGTCCCCCTCCCCACACAATATTAAATGCTCCACAGTAGCCCTCCTCCCCACACAATATTAAATGCTCCACAGTAGCCCCCTCCCCACACAATATTAAATGCTCCACAGTAGCCCCTCCCCACACAATATCAAATGCTCCACAATAGCCCCCCTCCCCACTCAATATCAAATGCTCCACAGTAGCCCCCTCCCCACACAGTATTAAATGCTCCACAGTAGGCCTCCCCCACACAGTAATAAATGCTCCACAGTAGTCCCCTCCCCACACAATATTAAATGCTCCACAGTAGCCCCCTCCCCACACAATATCAAATGCTCCACAGTAGTCCCCTCCCCACACAATATTAAATGCTCCACAGTAGCCCCCTCCCCACACAATATTAAATGCTCCACAGTAGCCCCCTCCCCACACAATATCAAATGCTCCACAGTAGTCCCCTCCCTACACACACACAATTATACTTACTTGAAGTGATTATACTTACTTGTATGTCATTGGTGGGGGTCTGAGTCCGACACCTGGGGCCCCAATCTGTTCTGTGACCTTTTCCATGTGCTGATGATATCACTTATCAGTCACATGGTACAGCAGCAGCTCAGTCCCATTCAAGTGAATGGGGCTGAGCTGCAATCCCATGCACAGCCTCTATGCAATGCATGGCACTGTGCTTGGTATTGAGTGAAGAATCCACAACACTCACTTGAATTCTGCAGGCTCTGATCTGTGGGGTCTTTCATGTCGGACCCCTATAGATGACTCGTCCTAAGACCAAATCATTATTATATACCCCTTTAAGATTAGTTCTGCCATACAAGTAGCATAAATCTTCCAAACTCCTTGTCTGGTAATATTTGTGTCGCCTATGACGCCAGCGAGCCACAGATTCGGCCCTGCATATAAATCACCAGTTTTACTAAATGTGTCCCATTGAGATTTCACAGTGATTTACGCCATATACCACTTCAGCTCTGCTGCATCTGTCAGTAATATCCATTAAGGCATAGGCACAGATATGTAAATCTAAGGTTAGCGTGCCGCCATCTCCTGCGCCGCGCTGCTCCATCGCCTGGGGAACCATTCAGTTCATTTGAACCTATTAGGAATTGTGTTAATCCTTTGTATTCTGCCGGAATCTCTTACTCCAAACAGTCTAATCCTCTTTATTCCGAGCAGAGCAAATAAATCAGTCACAAGGATTAGGTGGAATTGTCATCAGACCCGGGAATCGGGACGTACTCACTAAATGAGGATGGCCGCCAGCGCTGATTCTCGTATCTGGGGTGTAGGCCGCCTCCACTCAGCCAGGATCTGATATAGGGAGAGACAGCGCCTCCCCGTACACAAGCACCTGAGTATATGGCCAGGCTCTTATTAGGAACGTACAGAGAATAATGGCCATTATCTTCCGTGTAGGATAGTGGGGTGTTTGAGACCCCAGAACAGTGACCACCATGGCGAAGGCTACTCTAAATTGACACCATTACTGTCACTGCTACAGTGCTCCCGTTATAGTGCCCTCATAATAGGAACAGATACCTTGACCCTATAAGAGTAGCTTAATGGTGATATCTACATGGTCCCTGCAACCATTCCTGCCTTAGCACCACAATGTTCTGAATAGTATTTAAGTGACTATCACCGTCCCCATAAAGATTCCACACCATAATACTTCCATACACAGTGCCCTAATAGCAGTCAAACAAAGCACCCCCATAACAGTTCTGTTTACAGTGCCCTAATAGCAGTCAAACAAAGCACCCCCATAACAGATCCGTACACAGTGCCCCAATAACAGTCTTAGACAAAGCACCCCATAACACTTCCATACACAGTGCCCTAATAGCAGTCAAACAAAGCACCCCCATAACAGTTCTGTACACAGTGCCCCAATAGCAGTCTTAGACAAAGAACCCCCATAACAGATCCGTACACAGTGCCCCATAACAATTCCAGACACAATGCCCCATAATCCTTTCATACCCAGTGCCCCTCTAAAAGTCCCAGATAAAGCACCCCATAACAGGTCCATACACAGTGTGGGGGCACTGGGGGGATCAGTTCCAGACACAATGCCCCATAATAGTTCCATATTAGAGATGAGCGAACACTATTCAAACCTGCCATTTCGAATAGCACGCACCCATAGGAATGAATGGACGTGGCTGGCACGCAGAGGGTTAAGTGGCCGGCCGCCGGCAAAGTCTGCATGCCGGCCGCTTCCATTCATTCCTATGGGAGCGTGCTATTCGAAATGGCAGTATCGAATAGTGTTCGCTCATCTCTATTCCATATACATTACACTATCACAATCCTAGATACAGCCCCTCCATAATAGTTCCACACACAGTGACCCCATTACAGTCCCAGACAAAGCATTGCCATAACCATTCAATATAAAATAGTCTTAGACACAGCACCCCCACAACAGATCCATACGCAAGGCTCCATAACAAGTCACAACATGACACAACAGTGCCAGATACAGTGTCCCATAACAATTCCATACACAGTGCCCCATAATAGATCAATACATAGTGCCCCCATAAAAGTCTCAGATACAGCAACCCCATAATAGTTCCATACACACTACAACATCACAAATCCAGACACAGTGCCCCATAACAGTTCCATACAAAGTGTTCCCATATCAGAACCAGGCACAGCACCCCCATAACAGTTCTAGATAGTGTCTCATAACAATTCAATACACAGCACCCCCATAGTAGTTTCAGCACAGTGCCCCCATAACAATTTAACACACAATACCCCCACAACAGGTCCAGGCAAAGTGTTTCATAACGGGTCGAGTCCCAGTATCCCATAACAGTTCAATACACAGTACCCCTACAATAGTATGGACACAGTGCCCCATATCAGTTTCCCTCATAAATATGTAAGCAGCGCCTCCATAACAATTCAAAAGACTGCAAGTATAGCAAACCAGAACAACAAGACGACACCGGAGATGAACGTCTGATCCCTCTATCCTGTCACTTTTATGGATCTATCGGAAATGAGCCCGCACCTATTAGCCTATGTTCACATTACATGCCCAAACTATGCCAGGAAATCAAGTTGGTAGTAAGAAATGGATTATGTTTCTTCACTGCCCCGACCTTACCCCCCACCACCTCCAAACGGTGGCGCTTATTATTATTGGCGCTTGTCTTCCCCACCTCAGGAATGGTACGAGCTGCAGTACCAGACATGACCCATTAATAGGTGCGGCGCTGTTTCCTTGTGAACTTAATTAATTGACATCAGAAGAACTGATGCAAAGTGGTGTCAAAATCCCATCTGTAGCAAATGTCACTACTACTAGTGTGAACATAGCCTATCATGGTTTGTGCCCCAGAAGCCTGGCATGCAAGCGTTGAAAAAGTTTGAAATTTTGTGCAACTTTGTGGCTTTTTTAATTTTGTACCCCACACACCACTTTTCTTAAAGGAAACTCGATGGTCCAGTCAAATTTATCACCATTACTGTGTAAACATTGCAAGAAATCTACACTGACTAACAGATTGGACAGATCTCCGTATAGGCGCTGGCACCCCAGAGGATGCGCCTAAGTTATGGGGTGATATGCTGGGTCTGGTGACACTAACCTATCTATCTGCAGGGCTGGGGTGATATGCTGGGTCTGGTGACACTAACCTATCTATCTGCAGGGCTGGGGTGATATGCTGGGTCTGGTGACACTAACCTATCTATCTGCAGGGCCGGGGTGATATACTGGTTCTGGTGACACTAACCTACCTATCTGCACCGCTGGGGTGATATGCTGGTTCTGGTGACACTAACCTACCTATCTGCAGGGCTGGGGTGATATGCTGGTTCTGGTGGCACTGACCTACCTATCTGCAGGGCTGGGGTGATATGCTGGTTCTGGTGACACTAACCTATCTATCTGCAGGGCTGGGGTGATATGCTGGTTCTGGTGACACTAACCTATCTATCTGCAGGACTGGGGTGATATGCTGGGTCTGGTGACACTAACCTATCTATCTGCAGGACTGGGGTGATATGCTGGGTCTGGTGACAGTAACCTATCTATCTGCAGGGCCGGGGTGATATACTGGTTCTGGTGACACTAACCTACCTATCTGCACCGCTGGGGTGATATGCTGGTTCTGGTGACACTAACCTACCTATCTGCAGGGCTGGGGTGATATGCTGGTTCTGGTGACAGTAACCTATCTATCTGCAGGGCTGGGTGATATGCTGGTTGTGGTGACACTAATCTATCTATCTGCACCGCTGGGGTGATATGCTGGTTCTGGTGACACTAACCTATCTATCTGCAGGGCTGGGGGGATATGCTGGTTCTGGTGACACTAACCTATCTATCTGCAGGGCTGGGGTGATATGCTGGGTCTGGTGACAGTAACCTATCTATCTGCAGGGCTGGGTGATATGCTGGTTCTGGTGACACTAACCTATCTATTTGCAGGGCTGGGGTGATATACTGGTTCTGGTGACACTAACCTACCTATCTGCACCGCTGGGGTGATATGCTGGTTCTGGTGACACTAACCTACCTATCTGCAGGGTTGGGGTGATATGCTGGTTCTGGTGACACTAACCTATCTATCTGCAGGGTTGGGGTGATAAGCTGGTTCTGGTGACACTAACCTATCTATTTGCAGGGCTGGGGTGATATGCTGGGTCTGGTGACAGTAACCTATCTATCTGCAGGGCTGGGGTGATATGCTGGTTCTGGTGACAGTAACCTATCTATTTGCAGGACTGGGGTGATGTGCTGGTTCTGGTGACACTAACCTATCTATCTGCAGGGCTGGGGTGATATGCTGGGTCTGGTGACACTAACCTATCTATCTGCAGGGCTGGGTGATATGCTGGTTCTGGTGACACTAACCTATCTATCTGCAGGGCTGGGGTGATATGCTGGGTCTGGTGACACTAACCTATCTATCTGCAGGGCTGGGGTGATATACTGGTTCTGGTGACACTAACCTACCTATCTGCACCGCTGGGGTGATATGCTGGTTCTGGTGACACTAACCTACCTATCTGCAGGGTTGGGGTGATATGCTGGTTCTGGTGACACTAACCTATCTATCTGCAGGGTTGGGGTGATATGCTGGTTCTGGTGACACTAACCTACCTATCTGCAGGGTTGGGGTGATATGCTGGTTCTGGTGACACTAACCTATCTATTTGCAGGACTGGGGTGATGTGCTGGTTCTGGTGACACTAACCTATCTATCTGCAGGGCTGGGGTGATATGCTGGGTCTGGTGACACTAACCTATCTATCTGCAGGGCTGGGTGATATGCTGGTTCTGGTGACACTAACCTATCTATCTGCAGGGCTGGGGTGATATGCTGGGTCTGGTGACACTAACCTATCTATCTGCAGGGCTGGGTGATATGCTGGTTCTGGTGACACTAACCTATCTATCTGCAGGGCTGGGGTGATATACTGGGTCTGGTGACAGTAACCTATCTATCTGTAGGGCTGGGGTGATATGCTGGTTCTGGTGACACTAACCTATCTATCTGCAGGGCTGGGTGATATGCTGGTTCTGGTGACACTAACCTATCTATTTGCAGGGCTGGGGTGATATACTGGTTCTGGTGACACTAACCTACCTATCTGCACCGCTGGGGTGATATGCTGGTTCTGGTGACACTAACCTACCTATCTGCAGGGTTGGGGTGATATGCTGGTTCTGGTGACACTAACCTATCTATCTGCAGGGTTGGGGTGATATGCTGGTTCTGGTGACACTAACCTATCTATTTGCAGGGCTGGGGTGATATGCTGGGTCTGGTGACAGTAACCTATCTATCTGCAGGGCTGGGGTGATATGCTGGTTCTGGTGACAGTAACCTATCTATTTGCAGGACTGGGGTGATGTGCTGGTTCTGGTGACACTAACCTATCTATCTGCAGGGCTGGGGTGATATGCTGGGTCTGGTGACACTAACCTATCTATCTGCAGGGCTGGGTGATATGCTGGTTCTGGTGACACTAACCTATCTATCTGCAGGGCTGGGGTGATATGCTGGGTCTGGTGACACTAACCTATCTATCTGCAGGGCTGGGTGATATGCTGGTTCTGGTGACACTAACCTATCTATTTGCAGGGCTGGGGTGATATACTGGTTCTGGTGACACTAACCTACCTATCTGCACCGCTGGGGTGATATGCTGGTTCTGGTGACACTAACCTACCTATCTGCAGGGTTGGGGTGATATGCTGGTTCTGGTGACACTAACCTATCTATCTGCAGGGTTGGGGTGATATGCTGGTTCTGGTGACACTAACCTACCTATCTGCAGGGTTGGGGTGATATGCTGGTTCTGGTGACACTAACCTATCTATTTGCAGGACTGGGGTGATGTGCTGGTTCTGGTGACACTAACCTATCTATCTGCAGGGCTGGGGTGATATGCTGGGTCTGGTGACACTAACCTATCTATCTGCAGGGCTGGGTGATATGCTGGTTCTGGTGACACTAACCTATCTATCTGCAGGGCTGGGGTGATATGCTGGGTCTGGTGACACTAACCTATCTATCTGCAGGGCTGGGTGATATGCTGGTTCTGGTGACACTAACCTATCTATCTGCAGGGCTGGGGTGATATACTGGGTCTGGTGACAGTAACCTATCTATCTGTAGGGCTGGGGTGATATGCTGGTTCTGGTGACACTAACCTATCTATCTGCAGGGCTGGGGTGATATACTGGTTCTGGTGACACTAACCTACCTATCTGCAGGGCTGGGGTGATATGCTGGTTCTGGTGACACTAACCTACCTATCTGCAGGGTTGGGGTGATATGCTGGTTCTGGTGACACTAACCTATCTATCTGCAGGGTTGGGGTGATATGCTGGTTCTGGTGACACTAACCTATCTATTTGCAGGGCTGGGGTGATATGCTGGGTCTGGTGACAGTAACCTATCTATCTGCAGTACTGGGGTGATATGCTGGGTCTGATGACACTAACCTATCTATCTGCAGGGCTGGGGTGATATGCTGGTTCTGGTGACACTAACCTATCTATCTGCAGGACTGGGGTGATATGCTGGGTCTGGTGACAGTAACCTATCTATCTGCAGGGCTGGGGTGATATGCTGGGTCTGGTGACACTAACCTATCTATCTGCAGGGCTGGGGTGATATGCTGGGTCTGGTGACACTAACCTATCTATCTGCAGGGCTGGGGTGATATGCTGGTTCTGGTGACTCTAACCTATCTATCTGCAGGACTGGGGTGATATGCTGGGTCTGGTGACACTAACCTATCTATCTGCAGGGCTGGGGTGATATGCTGGTTCTGGTGACACTAACCTATCTATCTGCAGGACTGGGGTGATTTGCTGGTTCTGGTAACACTAACCTATCTATCTACAGGGCTGCGAAGAGAGATCCATCCATATACAGCTGTTTCAGGCTTATTGTCTCTTATCAGTGTGACGCCTAGTACTAGCTGGCTTTGCACCAATGAGGGGCCATAACCCTAATCCTTCTTTCATTCTGTTGGAAAAGATATTTTGGTTTGGATTTAATCCCAGATTTTGCCACTAGGTTTATAGAAACCAAGCATTGCTCTATAGGGAGCTACTTTCCACAAGGTGGCGCTATAGTAAATTCTCCTATTTCCGCCAAGGAGGATTTATTTGCATATTCTTTTCCCAGAATTCTTAGCATGGTTTTTAAGACTCTGACCTGAAAAGGCAGTCTCCTTAAAGAGGCTATGTCATGTGAAGTATCCATAGGATAGAGGATAAATACCTCCTGAGATCGGGGGTGTTTTCACCTGTTGCCAATTCAATCTGTCCATAGCCATCTGAATGAAGGGATGACCCTTGGTGGATGGTCGATCTATGGAACTCTATGGGAATATGGGTTCATTCATCCATCTACCACCAGACACCACTACATGTAACCTGGCTGGGGTCGGGCTGGATTTGCAATAGGGTAAAAGAGTCCTGTTCAATCTTGTAACACGGAGACCATCAATGAGTTGCTGTTGACGGACCTGTTCTTCTTGTCTTTCATTCTAATTTCTGTCTAGTACCATTGAATGGGTAAGAGTCTACTGAATGGCGGTAATATTACACGGTGACCACCGAAATGAATGGCTGCCCATGTAACACATGAATGGGTTGGGTCTGCTGGAGAGAGGCACTGAGTCCCCAAGGTACCCGCTCTTGCTCCTAAAAGGGCTCTTAAGGACAAGAATTGTCTCAAAATGGGAACAATTTGTAGTTAAATAAATCAAAATTCGTATAAGAATAGATCTGTCATGATATAAGATCTGTCAACAGCCTATTAACAATGTGTATATAAAGAATCCGGAAATATATAAGAAGAAATTTGTGTGGACCCCGTCATATATCCCATTCCATACAATATGAACAACATAGCAATGTCTTTGCTTTTTACATCTAGGCTGCTTTAAATGTACGATAGTCACAGATGTAGCAGAGCTGAATTTGTTATGTAAGTGTTTTTGTGTGCAAGGTGCAACCCATTGCGTACAACACTCCAGATAAGACAATGTGACGTCACAATGCACGATGCGCTGCCCCAGCTCTGCTACATCTGTACATACACCATGCTACACAAGGTAACTATATTCATTGCAATCCCACAACAAAATTTCAAGTTCCGTTTCCAAAGTTTTATTGCAAAAATTTTTTTTTTTTTCCATGACAAAATATATCACAAAAGACAAATCGAGTCACCCAGTGTCTTGTGCTTCTGCTCAATAAATTATCCTATAAACTTCTGCACCCCCCTTCAGCAAGTGTAGACCGGTAAACTATATCCTCGTACAGGCTTCAAGTAATATCAACTTCTTCAATAGACATAGACATAAATACAACTATTGCATTGCAAATTTTTGTCTTTTAAAAAAAAAATATTTACAATTCCGCTTCAAAATAATTTACATTTTAAGTTAAAACACATCCTATCGACCCTTTATAAATAGTTCCCATCTTGGATGAACCAATTTTGGTAAAAAATTGGTGATTTGAAATTATAACTAGTGAACATATTAAAAAAATTCAAAAAAATTCCAATGGTTAAAATATTAAAAAATTAAATACATTTTTTTTTCTTAAGAATGAAAAAATTCCAGTTCTAATAAAAGCGAAAAAATAAAATAAAAAATACTGTAATAAATTGTAAAAAAAAAAAAAAAAAAAAAATTTGCATGGTTAAAATACCGTAAAATAAATAAAATAAAAAATACTGTAATAAATTGTAAAAAAAAAAAAAAAATTAGCATGGTTAAAATAAAATAAATAAAATAAAAAATACTGTAATAAATTGCAAAAAAAAAAAAAAAAAAAAATTAGCATGGTTAAGGGCAGTATGGGTATTGAAAATATTTATTGAAAAATTAACTAAAAAAATACATTATAATTATAATTAATAAATTATTATTTTTTTTTTTTAAAAAAAAAAATCACTATTGCTAGGGTACAAGTATGGAAAACCAAGAAGAAAAAAATAATAATAATAAAAAAAAATCCTAAAAAGTGAACCCTTCTGATGAACAGCACAGGTTCCCGAATTTTGATTGTTCTAGTAAGGTAGAATACATTACGAATTAGGTTGCATTTCACGAAAAAAAAATAAAAAAAATAAAAAATTGTAGTGTGGTCTTTTTACCAAAATTTTTTCCCCATTTGATAGATTCCAGCTCTAAATCCAAAAAGGAAGAAGAGCTGATATCGTCCGACCAGTCTCAAAGTTTGATCAGGACAAGAAGGTCCCAAGACCCGGAGAAGTTCTTCAACTCTCAAACCATCCTGCAAGATCCGAGACGCTCCGAAACCCATGACCGGACGCCTTGACGGTCTCACAAGCCGTGCAGTAATGTTCATCCCAAAAAGAAGTCACGTGGACGTCGTACCGCTTCTTCCAGGTGAAATATCTCCTGTACATGTGAGTGTTCTTGTCGAGAAACCTCAGGTACATGGCCAACTTTTTGGGACTGGAGAAATCATCGACATGGATGAAGGAATTCCGGGGAATAAACATCTCGTAGTTGTATCGACTTGGACCCATGACGATGGGAACCGCGCTGGATTTAAACGCATTTCGCCATAGTTTCTCAGTGATATAATCCGTATGCAGGGAATTCTCGAAAGCGAGATAAAACTTGTATTCTGATACGGTCTTCACAATATTGTCATGCTTCAAATCCATCCCGTACCTCCCATAGATGTCAATATCGATGTATTCCCTAAGCTGGTTGTAATACTGAACTCGCTCGTGGTCTTCGTTCCAGTTACTGATCACCCACGCCACGAGTTTTCTTTTCCGTGGAAGAACTATTTTGGCACGTTTCTTGGAAAATAAATAGCCGTATGGCACAAAAATATCGGAGTCCACTCTGTAGGACATAGTCCAGTTGAACATACCCCCTAGGGTGGTCAACCAAGGGGAATGAGATGGTGACTCAAAGTTCATCCAGATCCACTTTTGGGAAGCAGGACGCTTGGTGATGGGAAAGTCACCGTATTCGCCAATGTCCCTGTGATGGAATAATATGGCCTCTGCCTCCTGGGATAGGCTCCTGTTAGTGGTCAGATGGCACCCGGTGATGTTGAAGAGTATGTGGCAATCTCCAAGTCTTCTTCTCTTCCCAAATGGCTCGTACCAGAGAAGGACGGTGACTTGTTTGGGTTGTGTAGGGGTTCCCCATAGTAATGGGAAGTGTGTTGGGTCGTAGAGGAAATCTTGAGTGCAGGCGTATACTAAGAGTAAGGTGCAAGTCAAGCTGGCGGCAAAGAGTTGCGACTTAAGAGTCCTCCAGCGCCCTCTCCGGCAAGGTCTCCATCCTCTCAGTTGCTCGAAAGATAACAAACTTTCTCCTCTCATGCTGGCTCGCCTGCCTAGTGTATGACTTGACGTCTTAACGGAACCAACACAACCTCAAGTGTGCCCAGTTCCGAGTGTCCCTCATGCCTGTAAATCTTGTATTCCTCCTTGTGCCAGGATACGTCTGGAAGGAGGCTGCCCTTGAATCGTCGACTCGTTCCAAAATGCCTCCAGGTCCAGAAGGAAGTTTTAGAAGAGCAGAGAGAATGTGAATCAGATCATGAGCGTCCCATCAGCATGCAAGTCCTGACACTTGTTACGAGTCGGAGTGTGCACTTCCATGCACCGGGTGCGTGTTATATCCTTGCATGGGCTGAGAATTTCCATGAGGTTAACGGACAGGGAACTCACCGACTAAGCAGCGATAGAAGGTTAACCTCAAGACGCCGAGAGTAGTCAGCTTCCTTATTCCTGGACAAGACACAAGCCGCGGTTTATGTGATTTCCATGCTGGGATTCTTCTTCTTTCTCTCCAGTTGTGCTTGCACACCCCTCAGGCTTGGCGTCTTCTGCTCCGGCTGTGATTTGTTCTTCTCCTTTAAGTGGACTTTTCTCACCGCCTTGTACTTTGTATCTGTGTCGTAGCCATCCCCCTTGCATTGAGTGATCAGAAGGAGTCCCTGGCAGTCTTGCGCAGCACACAAGACGACTATAGCACAGCAGCTCGCCCGCTCCATCCACATCATCAGTCAGTCACACCTCCAAGTGATGTCATCTGTCACTCAGGAAGTTCCCAGAGAAACCTGAGATGGACTTGCAAGGGCGACTGTCATTTGCTTTAAGTTAACCCTTTTGTCCTAGGGATTCAGGGCTGGGTTAACCCCTTCACTGCTGCTGAGAAAAAAAAATGGTAGAGGGCAGCATAGAAAGCAGCAATGCTGCCGCACCACCAGCAGAGGGATGTAGAGGGCTCATATTAAGCCTGGTGGAATGCAATAAGCAAATAGACTGGAATTCTTTTTTTTAACCCTTTCTCAGCCAACATTGCTCTGAGACATTTTATATTGCAGACAGGAGGGAAGCATATGCCTTATGGGCATGGATAGTATATGTAGGTTATTAGGAGTAAGAGGACTTCCAAGGTTTATAGAGGGAGCTCAGTTCAGGATCCTTATCCATACAGAAAAATTCAGATAGCAGTAACGCAGATGTATTTTTAGAGTACAGATCCCGATTCTGACCTTGAATTGAATGACCCGAACTAGCAGCATGGAGATCTATAGTGCTGTATGTGCCGGTCATCAGACCTGGGGTTGGGTCTGAATTTGCAGCGCTAACACGGACGCAAAATGTGGTTGCACTAGATTCATATGAATTAGCCCTTAGCTGGAATGAAGAGCTCCTTTATGAACCATATCTTATCAACACCTCCATATATTACCCAGTTATTTATTATTATTATTATTATTATTATTATTATTATTATATTTTTATTATTATTATAATTTATTATTATTATTATTATTATTATTATTATATTTTTATTGCTATTAGAATTTTTTAGTATTATTATTTAAGGAACTGTGCAATGCTGAATTATCCCTATGGAGGCGCTATAGGGGACTTGAAACTAAAATGCACTAAGTCTTGACATTCAGGGAGTTGTCTCACATGCACGATCACTTTGGAAAAGGTAGCCAAGAAGTTACGGCAAGACTTACATGACCCCTGCAGCGGCCTCTATAGAGGAAATGTGGTATTACATGGTGGGCATTCAGTATACAAATGCGAGGGGTATGTAGTATGAAGCTACGGCTGTTGCACATAAAGGGAGAGTCTGAACAGAGGAAATCCTCTATGACATCTTCATAGGACAAGCCCTTTAATGTTAAACTTAACAAATAATAGTTGTGGGACTGGTGGGACTATTAAAGGATTATCTTATCTTATCTTAGCTATTGAATATGTGATAGTACAGTATATAATCGGCACTATTTGTAGCTATGTGGTACAGTGGAGTAACTAGGAATGGGAATGGCGGGGCCCCGTGGCAAACTTTTGACACGGCCCCCCCACCGACGCCGAAGACCTCGACCGACCCCCTCCTACGCATTCCTGCGCGCTCTATTATCCCCCATAGTGGCCCCTGCACACAGTATTATCCCCCATAGTGGCCCCTGCACACAGTATTATCCCCCATAGTGGCCCCTGCACACATTATTATGCCCCATAGTGGCCCCTGCACACAGTATTATCCCCCATAGTGGCCCCTTCACACATTATTATGCCCCATAGTGGCCCCTGCACACAGTATTATCCCCCATAGTGGCCCCTGCACACAGTATTATCCCCCATAGTGGCCCCTGCACACAGTATTATCCCCCATAGTGGCCCCTGCACACAGTATTATCCCCCATAGTGGCCCCTGCACACATTATTATGCCCCATAGTGGCCCCTGCACACAGTATTATGTCCCATAGTGGTCCCTGCACACAGTATTATGCCCCATAGTGGCCCCTGCACACAGTATTATCCCCCATAGTGGCCTCTGCACACAGTATTATCCCCCATAGTGGCCCCTGCACACAGTATTGTACCCCATAGTGGCCCCTGCACACAGTATTATGTCCCATAGTGGCCCCTGCACACAGTATTATCCCCCATAGTGGCCCCTGCACACAGAATTATCCCCCATAGTGGCTCCTGCACACAGTATTATCCCCCATAGTGGCCCCTGCACACAGTATTATTCCCCATAGTGGCTCCTGCACACAGTATTATCCCCATAGTGGCCCCTGCACACAGTATTGTACCCCATAGTGGCCCCTGCACACATTATTATCTCCCATAGTGGCCCCTGCACACATTATTATGCCCCATAGTGGCCCCTGCACACAGTATTATCCCCCATAGTGGTCCCTGCACACAGTATTATGCCCCAAAGTGGCCCCTGCACACAGTATTGTACCCCATAGTTGTCCCTACACACAGTATTGTACCCCATAGTGGCCCCTGCACACAGTATTATCCCCCATAGTGGCCCCTGCACACAGTATTATGTCCCATAGTGGCCCCTGCACACAGTATTATCCCCTATAGTGGCCCCTGCACACATTATTATGCCCCATAGTGGCCCCTGCACACAGTATTATGTCCCATAGTGGTCCCTGCACACAGTATTATGCCCCATAGTGGCCCCTGCACACAGTATTATCCCCCATAGTGGCCTCTGCACACAGTATTATTCCCCATAGTGGCCCCTGCACACAGTATTGTACCCCATAGTGGCCCCTGCACACAGTATTATGTTCCATAGTGGCCCCTGCAAACAGTATTATCCCCTATAGTGGCCCCTGCACACAGTATTATGTCCCATAGTGGCCCCTGCACACTGTATTATCCCCCGTAGTGGGCCCTGCACACAGTATTATACTCCATAGTGGCCCCTGCACACAGTATTATCCCCCATAGTGGCCCCTGCACACAGTATTATCCTCCATAGTGGCCCCTGCACACAGTATTATCCCCCATAGTGGACCCTACACACAGTATTATCCCCCATAGTGGCCCATGCACACAGTATTATCCCCCATAGTGGCCCATGCACACAGTATTATGTCCCATAGTGGCCCCTGCACACAGTATTATCCCCCATAGTGGCCCCTTCACACAGTATTATGTCCCATAGTGGCCCCTGCACACTGTATTATCCCCCATAGTGGGCCCTACACACAGTATTGTACCCCATAGTGGCCCCTGCACACAGTATTATCCCCCATAGTGGCCCCTTCACACAGTATTATGTCCCATAGTGGCCCCTGCACACAGTATTGTACCCCATAGTAGCCCCTGCACACAGTATTGTGCCCCACTTTTCAGACCCAGGGGGAGAAAAACATAAAAAAACCTGTTACTTACCTTTCTCCCGTCTCCTACGCTGCTAGCCTCCGAAGTAGTCCATCTTCAATGACGTCAGACGACTAGGCCGAAACCTGCCCGGATCGTGGAGAGATAAGTAACAGTGTTTTTTATGTTTATAATAATACACACAGTGATGTCACAGTACAGAGATAATACACACAGTGATGTCACAGTACAGAGATAATACACACAGTGATGTCACAGTACAGGATAATACACACAGTGATGTCACAGTACAGAGATAATACACACAGTGATGTCACAGTACAGGGATAATACACACAGTGATGTCACAGTACAGGGATAATACACACAGTGATGTCACAGTACAGGGATAATACACACAGTGATGTCACAGTACAGGATAATACACACAGTGATGTCACAGTACAGAGATAATACACACAGTGATGTCACAGTACAGAGATAATACACACAGTGATGTCACAGTACAGGATAATACACACAGTGATGTCACAGTACAGAGATAATACACACAGTGATGTCACAGTACAGAGATAATACACACAGTGATTACTTTCTGCCTACTGACTTATTTTCGGTCACATCTCCTTCCCCTCTTACTACTTTCCTACCTCACGTCACTCTGTCTGGCAAACTCCTTAAAGAGTCTAAAAATATAATAAATGTGCTTTTCGCCTGAGGACTAATGGGGACTGGATTGTGGTGCGTTTAGCTTAGTAAATCCCCGCACTTGACGCCGCCGCTCCCACCATCGATGTCCTTTTCATGAGTTATTTTGAAGCCGCTCTTACATGGAAAGAAAATCCTGCATAAAATGGATCTGTTCATCGTATAAAGTCCTTTTCCCTGAATAAAGTGGCATAAAATTGTTTTCATCGCTAGAAAAATGAATTTTGCTTCAACGGGGAAATTTTATTATAACACAATTTCATCTACAAATAATAGCAATCTTATTTTTTTCAGTGAAATTTGCAATCCATTGTTAGAGGCGTTGGGACTGTTTTGGTGTAGATAAAAAGATACGTTTTATCTGAGGACGGTATAACATGTGTGGGGTTGTGCGGTTTTAACACTGTAGCGATGGCCCTAACTGTAAACCATAAAAGACTGTGTGTTGTGGACGCCCAATGTCGCCAAACCAGTATGGCTTAGGGCCAATCCTAAGGGTGTCGTCTAAGTGGTCCACTGGTATTCATCCTTTGACTTCTGTACAGGGATCTGGACTTCACTGCAGGGAGACTACAAACTGACCAAGCAGTACAATGCACCAAGGAATCAGGCAAATGCAAAGTATGAATATAGAATAAGGTCAGAGCAGACAGTGTAGAGGAACAGAGAAGGAACAAGTGGTCAGGACTGAATCAGGAACAGGCTAGGAAATACAGGTAGTAGAGGTCAAGACATGCACAAGAGTTCAAAGAATGTCATCAGGACAAGTACAGTCATGGCCAAAAGTTTTGAGAATGATACAAATATAAATTTTTACAAAGTCTACTGCTTCAGTTTTTCTAATGGCAATTTGCATATACTCCAGAATGTTATAAAGAGTGATCAGCTTAACAGCAATTACTTGCAAAGTTAATATTTGCCTAGAAAATGAACTTTATCCCCCAAAACACATTTCAACATCAGTGCAGCCCTGCCTTAAAAGGACCAGCTAACATCGTTTTAGTGATTGCTCCATTAACACAGGTGTGGGTGTTGATGAGGACAGGGCTGGAGATCAATCTGTCATGAGTAAGTAAGAATGACACCACTGGACACTTTAAAACGAGGCTGGCATCATTGTTTCTCTTCTGTTAACCATGGTTATCTCTAAAGAAACACGTGCCGTCATCATTGCACTGCACAAAAATGGCCTAACAGGGAAGAGTATCGCAGCTAGAAAGATTGCACCTCAGTCAACAATCTATCGCATCATCAAGAACTTCAAGGAGAGAGGTTCCATTGTTGGCAAAAAGGCTCCAGGGCGCCCAAGAAAGACCAGCAAGCGCCAGGACCGTCTCTTAAAAGTGTTTCAGCTGCGGGATCGGGCTACCAGCAGTGCAGAGCTTGCTCAGGAATGGCAGCAGGCAGGTGTGAGTGCATCTGCAGGCACTGTGAGGCGGAGACTCTTGGAGCAAGGCCTGGTCTCAAAGAGGGCAGCAAAGAAGCCACTTCTCTCCAGAAAAAACATCAGGGACAGACTGATATTCTGCAAAAGGTAGAGGGAGTGGACTGCTGAGGACTTGGGTAAAGTCATTTTCTCTGATGAATCCCCTTTTTGATTGTTTGGGACATCTGGAAAACAGCTTATTCGGAGAAGACGAGGTGACCGCTACCACCAGTCTTGTCTCATGCCAACTGTAAAGCATCCTGAAACCATTCATGTGTGGGGTTGCTTCTCAGCCAAGGGAATCGGCTCTCTCACAGTCTTGCCTAAAAACACAGCCATGAATAAAGAATGGTACCAGAATGTCCTCCAAGATCAACTTCTCCCAACCGTCCAAGAGCAGTTTGGCCATCAACAATGTCTTTTCCAGCATGATGGAGCACCTTGCCATAAAGCAAAGGTGATAACTAAATGGCTCAGGGAACAAAACAGAGAGATTTTGGGTCCATGGCCTGGAAACTCCCCAGATCTTAATCCCATTGAGAACTTGTGGTCAATCATCAAGAGACGGGTGGACAAACAAAAACCTACAAATTCTGACAAAATGCAAGCATTGATTGTGCAAGAATGGACTTCTATCAGTCAGGATTTGGTCCAGAAGTTGATTGAGAGCATGCCAGGGAGAATTGCCGAGGTCCTGAAGAAGAAGGGTCAACACTGCAAATATTGCAACGCTGCATTAACTCATTCTAACTGTCAGTATAAGCTTTTATTACTCATAATATGATTGCAATTCTATTTCTGTACGTGATAAAAAACATCTGACAAACACACAGAAAAACCAGAGGGAGCAGATCATGTGACAATAGAAGATTTGTGTCATTCTCAAAACTTTTGGCCATGACTGTAGTAGAGAAAAATACTAAATAGCAAGTCCATAGAAGAAGCCTCCGAGGCCAGAACATGTAGCAGAGGTATATAGTATATCAGAACTCCATAGCAGAAGGACAGGAAGTCAGGACAGGTACGTACTAAATCAGTCCATAGAAGAAGGCCAGGAGGCCAGGATAGGTACATAGTAAGTAGATACTAAATCAGAAGTCCATAGCAGAAGGACAGGAGGCCAGAACAGGCAGCAGAGGTATATAGTATATTAGAACTCCACAGCAGAAGAACAGGATGTCGGGAGAGGTACGTACTAAATCAGAAGTCCACAGCAGAAGGACTGGAGACCACAACAGGTAGCAGAGGTACATACTAAATCAGAGGTCCCTAGAAGAGAGCCTGGAAGCCAGGATAGGTACATAGTAAGTAGATACCAAATCAGAAGTCTATAGCAGAAGAAATGAAGGACAGGACAGATAGCAGAGGTACATACTAAATCAGAAGTCCATAGAAGAAGGCCAGGAAGCCAGGATGGATAGATACTAATTCAGAAGTCCATAGCAGAAGGACAGGAGGCCAGAACAGGCAGAAGAGGTACATAGTAGAAGGCCAGGAAGCAAGAACAGGTAGCAGAGGCACTAAACCAGAAGTGGGCTCAGGCAATACCCAAGAATCCAGGCAGAAGGACATGTATCCAAATAAGAAGTTATGATATAGATGTATACAGAAGTCTATAGAAGAAGGCCAGGACGCCAGGACAGGTACATATTAAATCAGAAGTCCACAGCAGAAGGACATGAGGCCAGAACAGGCAGCAGAGGTGCATACTAAATCAGAAGTGCATAGAAGAAGGCCTGGGGCCCGGAGACCAGAGCAGATAGCAGAGGTACAGTATATAGTAAATCATAACTCCATAACAGAAGGCCAGGAAGCCACAGCAGCTAGAAGAGGTACATAGTAACTTAGAAGTCCATAGAAGAAGCCAGGAAGCCAGGACTGGTACATACTAAATCAGAAGTCCATAGAAGAATGAATGAAGGACAAGAGAGGTAGCCGAGGTGCATAGTAAATCAGAAGTCCATAGCAGATGGACAGGAGGCCAGAACAGGTAGTAAATGAACTAGTAGTAGAGGTACTAAATCAGAAGTGGGCTCAGGTAACACCTAGGAATCCAGGCAGAAGGACATGCATCCAAATAAGAAGATGTATACAGACTGGAGCATTGCTCAAGCAGGGTGTGACAAAAGATTACAAACTAACCTTTAAAGAAATACTAGAAGATAACCAGGCGGCTGGGTCTTCTTGGACAGGTAGTATACTGGGAAGCTCAGAGTGCCCATGTAACATAAGCAGCGGGGCGGGGGACCTGAAGAACTGAATAATTCGAAACGTATTAGTGCGAGTGTCTATGACCACAAGTCTGAGTGGCATGATTTTAATGGAATCTTGAATAAAGTAACAATTTTACCACTGTGTTGCGCTGGCTTGTGTTCTCCCCCAAAAAGTTTAGGTACTTTCTGGGCTCCCCACAGTCTCTTTTTTGAGACCTGCAGTCATGACGTCTCCGATGACTCCACATGATCTCTGAAGCCAGTGATGTGCCATATGTAGTTCCAATATTTTATTCTACTGATTTAATACTTTCATGTCGGTTAATAAAATAATAATAACAATGATAATAAGGATAGAAATTACATTATAGCAATACATAAAATAATGACAATTCTGGTAGTAAAAGTCATAGAAGAGTAATAGAAATAATACCAGGATAAAGAGTAATAAATCCTCACAAGTACAGGAGTCGCTGACCTTTGACCACGTAGTAATTATTAACATTTCGGCGTACATTCATACGCTTGTAAAGTCATAAAATCTAAATTTATACTGATATTTCCGGGTTAGAATGCTGAGATTAGATAATCTCTAGAAGAGTCCTCCAGGAGGGCAAGGTACAGTAGAGCAAAGGTCCCCAACCTTTTTTGTACCAAGGACTACTAATATTCCCATGGCCCGACAGGGGGCAGAGTTATTGGTGGCGGGGGGCAGGGTTAGGGCAATTGGGCGGCTCATAAGAAATCAGAATAAAGTGTATATTTAATGATTACATTTATACATTTCCCTATACTTTATTAAGGGAGATCTCTCCATAGCGTGGATGACTTATTGGTAGTATGAACGGCTCACTTTAGTAAAAGTATGAATAGAATGCACATTACTCAGTTAGGGGTGATATGGAGAGAGCTCTCTTAACCCCTTCCCTATATCAGTTCTTTAAAGATGCCATAGCTACCGGGTTTCTGCTGTATTCTACAGCGGAGACCCAGCGCTAATGCCCCATGAACAGAGTTCAGGGCCAGGACCTCCCCCCAATAAAAAAAAAAAAAGAAGCTTTTTGGGCTGGTCCCCATACCTTTATCGTCACAAGCTGGTTCCCGCAATCTTGCCAACCTTTTTATTGGACAGCTGGGAGCCTTTTGGTCTATGACCAGCCTCAATAGCTATGTTTCGCTGTTTGCCATTTGTTCCCTGAAAAAAGAACTGACTAGCTCTCATTGATTTCAATGGGAGCTGTCTTTTTGGTCAGGATTTTGAGGCGGATGCGGCAGAAGACGGAAACCTGAAAACGGAGATCAGGCGCTTCATCATCAACATCTGTTTTTCTATTAAATTTTGTACTACAGATGTGATCTTTATGATCAGACTTTCTGATTTATCAAATGTCATATAAAAGGGGTTCTCCAGGGAGTTTGTCATCACTTACTGTCTCCTTTTGAATTAAGTGCAACCTACTGCTGTATTATCACTCAGAGAGTCACCACAATGCCCAGTTTACCCTACTGTATTAACCCTTTCCCGCCAATGGCATTTTTTGATTTTCGTTTTTCGTTTTTGACTCCCCTCCTTCTAAACCCCATAACTTTTTTATTTCTCCGCTCCCAGAGCCATACAAGGTCTTAATCTTTGCGGGACAAATTTTTCTTCATGATGCCGCCATTAATTATTCTGTAGAATGTACTGGGAAGCTGGAAAAAAATTCAGAATGGGGTGGATTTGAAGAAAAAATGCATTTCTGCGACTTTCTTAAGGGCTTCAGTTTTACAGTGTTCACTGTGCAGCCACAATGACATGTCCCCTGTATTCTGTGTTTCGGTATGGTTCTGGGGATACCAAATTTATATGGTTTTATTTACATTTTGACCCCTTAAAAAAAAATCCAATTTTTTTTTTCTAAAAGTCGCCATATTCTGACAGCCGTAACTTTTTTATACGTTCGTGTACGGGAATGCATAGGGAGTCTTTTTTTGTGGGGCCGGGTGTACTTTTTAGTTCTACCATTTTTGGGAAATGCTTTTGCTTTGATCACTTTTTATTCAAATTTTTATCAGAATTAAAACAGTGAAAAAACGGCGGTTTGGCACTTTTGACTATTTTTCCCGCTACGGCGTTTACCGAACAGGAAAAATATTTTTATAGATTTGTAGAGCGGATGATTTCAGACACAGGGAGACCTAACATGTATGTGTTTCACAGTATTTAAGTACTTTTATATGTGTTCTAGGGAAAGGGAGTGATTTGAATTTTTAATACTGTTAAAAATTTTTATATTTTTTTTACTTTTAAACATTTTTTTTTTTTTGCATTTATTAGACCCCCTAGGGGTGCTGAACCCCAGGGGGGCTGATCACTAATGCAATGCATTACAATTAGAGATGAGCGAGTAGTATTCGATCAAGTAGGTATTTAATCGAATACTACGGTATTCGAAATACTCGTATTCAATCGAGTACCACTCGCTGTTCGAATGTAAAAGTTCGATGCAGAACCAGCATTGATTGGCCGAATGCTATACAGTCGGCCAATCAACGCTGGTTCTTCTCCTACCTTTAGAAGTCTTCTCCATGCAGCGTCCCCGCGGCGTCTTCTGGCTCTTCATTCACTCTGCCAGGCATCGGGCCTGGGCAGAGCCGACTGCGCATGTCCACTTGTAGTGCCCGATGCCTGGAAGCGTGAATGAAGAGCCGGAAGATGCCGCGGGGACGCTGCACGGAGAAGACTTCTCGGAGGATCCAGCCCGACCCTCACTCGTGGACTTGTAAGTATAATTTGATCGAACGTTGCCTACCCCTGAAACGAGCATTTTCCCCCCATAGACTATAATAGGGTTCGATATTCGATTCGAGTAGTCGAATATTGCGGGGCTACTTGAAACGAATATCGGACCTCGAACATTTTACTGTTCGCTCATCTCTAATTACAATGCTAATGCATTGCAATGCATTGCAAAAAATCATCATTTCTTTTGCAGGCTGCATAGACCAGCCTGCAATAGAAAGAGATTGCAGACCATCAGGGAGCCTTTAACAAGGCTCCCGGCTGTCATGGCAATGTGACGTCGGCCCTGGAGCTTGCTCCAGGCGCCAGCGATCACCGGCAAAATGGCGGCGCCCATGCTGCCTTTGACCGTGGCGCCGGAGGGGTTAATGCCTCCGATCGGTCCCGGGACCGATCGGAGACATTAGCGCCGGTTGTCTACTGCTTAAAGCAGTAGACACCCGGCAGCTATGGCGGCCGCCTGGCTCCCGGGCGGTCGCCATAGTTACACACCCGGCATGTGCTGTACTATTACTATTACTCAGAGAGTCACCACAATGCCCAGTTTACCCTTCTGTATTATCATTCGCAGAGTCACCACAATGCCCAGTTTACCCTTCTGTATTATCACTTGCAGAGTCACCACAATGCCCAGTTTACCCTACTGTATTATCACTTCCAGAGTCACCACAATGCCCAGTTTACCCTTCTGTATTATCACTTGCAGAGTCACCACAATGCCCAGTTTACCCTACTGTATTATCACTTGCAGAGTCACCACAATGCCCAGTTTACCCTTCTGTATTATCATTCGCAGAGTCACCACAATGCCCAGTTTACCCTACTGTATTATCATTCGCAGAGTCACCACAATGCCCAGTTTACCCTACTGTATTATCACTTGCAGAGTCACCACAATGCCCAGTTTACCCTTCTGTATTATCATTCGCAGAGTCACCACAATGCCCCATCCCCAGAAGAGACATGATAACGTCCGCTCGGCTCCATCTGTATACGTATACTCCGAGATGATAGTAATTCTTTCACTTGGCTTTGATCCAGTCCATTACAGAAATCACTTTATATTCCTAACACATGTTCATTTCACTACAATGCCCGTTTCGGAGACGTCTCAGAAATTCTCGTCACTTTGTTATAATGCGCACAGGCGTCCTCGGATTGGACTTTGTGCTGAGCTAATTTCAGACAACAATTTGTTGCGGTGAGATGAGAATTTCTCTGCAAGTCGTGTTTGTGTTGTGACATCTGAGAGTCTGGTGTAGGTGTACAGAATGAATAGAGAGATCTTGTGTGTGGGCTTGAGATCATGAAGAGCTTGACAGGATGTGGGCCTGCTATCAAGCACATCAATGCCGACTCATCAGATATGGTCTTGTACTTCCAATACCATAGCACTGTGGTATACCGTATGTTATACATACATTAATAGAGAAGACATTGCCTCAGCGTCTAACACTGTATGTGCTCTTATTTACGTGAAATGATTCTAGATGGATGTCTTGAGACATTCCTTCTTATTCACTTATTAACAACTTTTGGAACAGTGGATTATAATTTTTGGAACAAGTGGATGGGGCATGGGCAAAGGTGTAGTCAGGGATTTAGTACGGGGGTCCCAGTTAGACATGTTCACCCCCATTTATAATTTCCCCCCAATATTGTTTTTGCCCCTTATTTTTATACTGCTCTAGAGAACTCTCTTTCCAAAAGCCCCCAATACCCCTTTATATTAGTTATGCCCCCTTATATATACTATCCCCTTCTATTTAAAAAAATATATATAGATACTGTATATTCTTACCTACCTCCTATCCTCGTTCCCCCGATGAGGAGGAGCCTCTGCTACTGCTTACTGCAAAGCACAAGGACTATAAAGACGTCTTAGGGAAGCCTGTAGGCTAGAGGCATAGTTTGCCATGTGACTTACTAGTTCGTTAATGGTAGAGCAGGAAGCAAGAGGCTTCCTCCTCTACCATGCATTTCAACTGCATCATTGTCATGCAGACAGCATGGCAGTTGTATGCGTAACTTGTATTGCCCACCCGCTAGCTATGTCTCTGGGCATGGCCAGAGTGTGGACAGGGCATGGGGTGGAGGTGGCTGAAGAGAACATGTCCATCACGACCCAACAAATCTAAGATTACTTTCACAAGAAAATGGTCCTAAGTAAGACCTAGAATCTACGCCAACTTCTAGATTAGCAGTAGAAGCTATGCTGAAGCAGTCTTCTGGCACTCCTCTGCTGGAGACATGGGCTTTTGGGCCTACTGTGGTGGCTGCTGCAGGTATGTAGTCTCAAAACAAGGATCCACAAGAAACAATAGAGCTACGTGTATGAGATTTGGATTTAGAAGATCGGGAGAGGTTCTCCTAAGTAGTATCCCTGATCGTGCTAGCCTCCTGATACAACCATAGTCGGTTAGCGTAATGAATATTTGTCAAAATATGTGGAATAGGCTCCAGGAGATGCGTGTTATGAAATGTTTTCAGTAAGGCCATGCACTATGGGTGGAGGACCCACCATTTCACTGTAGTATCTTCTGGGGTGTGAAAACATCAGCCATCATGGAAGCAGGCCATATCAGAGACTTCAGCTCACTGCCTCCCACTCTCCAATTCTAGTACTATTACATATATACAATTCCAATGTAGGATTGGGGTATGCAATTGTTTGGAGGAAGTCCAACCCTGTTCTTGATGAATAATTTTTGGCAACATGTTAGTATTATCTACATACTCCTTGGGTTTCAGTGAAGTGAGTTGACTCTATCATTGACCATATTGAATTTGAACATGTCAGATGCTTTGTTTTTGCAGGAGATAAGCTGCCACCAGAGGTCTTTGGAAAGCAGAATACTCCCTCTACTCTCTGAGAAGACAAGCACACTTGGACAAAATGGCTTGCATGTGTATGGGGTAGATGTCAGCCAAATGAACATTCGACCAAAGGCTACTGAAGGAGTATGGCCTCATTTACATTGTTTATCTTTCCTACCCACATGTATACATCAATCTCCAGACACGAAAACCATAAAATACACCTACCACCAACCTACAGTGCCCAATAAAAAGCCAATAATAAGGGTAATGTGGGAATGTGTGCTGCCTGGGCTCATAGGAAAAAGGTACGTTTTGGTTTTCACTTCCATGATTTGCGCAGTTAAGAAGAGGAAGACACAGAACTTGACATCTCACTGATGAGCCTTGTGTCCAAGGTTGAGTATTCAGTGGAAGAAACATCTGCACTGTCAATGGTGTTGGCTGAGGTCCAAGAGGCTGTAGGGGAAATACACTGAAGAGGAACGAAGTAAAACATCTTCCAGAGTTTAAGAGCAAAAAATTGTAGACCTTGTTTGGCTAGCAAGAGCTTTGCTCGGAACTTCTTCATTTTGAAGCAGAAGATCTACAGGAATAAGATTCAGAAACTCTAAAGGAACTGTATCTTTGAAGATACACATACAATTCTCTGGAAATCTAGGAGATATAGAGAAAAAAATAGCTAAAAATGAAAACAGCTTAGAAGAACAGGTCTGCAATTCTCTGAGCCTTTTGGTTGAACCTATTGCAGATAGGAGTCTTGTAGGAGAAGATGGTCAAGTCTACTTGAGTTAGAAGATGGAGGTTGGTGGACCAGCCTTTCTCTAAACCACCAGTGCCAGGCCCAAAGTAGGGCAAGCAAGAGGACCTGGTGTTAAATTACAATTATAAATTCCTTTAAGAAAATACCTATCTAAATCATTTCTGGAAAATTTGAATCTTAAGGTATTGTCCTTGGGGTTCCTTCAAAATCAATCCAAGTGTAAGAGGTGAAAAAGTTACGAGCGTTGGACTGAATTCTATGAAGTTTTGTATGTTAAATTTAAAGATGCCGATATGTTCCTCTCAAGAGACCTAACAAATTTGGAAACCAGGCCTTCACTGACCATAGAGGATTTCTAACTATGTTCTAATATCTATCGTTCTTGATCTCTTTCAAGACTGTCTGGTTTAGAGAAAGAAATACAAGCAGATCAACATCTCCTAGTCAACATTCTTCTCTTTGGAGATAGATAGATCTTTATCTCAACAGGATCCATGCCCATACCTAGAAACCGGAGAGTAGTACTTGGAGATAGAATGACCTTCTCCCAGTTTCCCATTAAGAAATGTTCTTCTAGGTCTCAAATAGCTTAACAGAAGTGAGGCTACAGTTATCTGAAACTGGGCTTTGAAGAACCAATCTTCTAGCAAGAGAACCAGAGATATCCCCAAAGATGAAGAGAATTTTACAGATATTTAGATAAAAATCTTACGCGTTGTTGATGAATTCTTAAAGGACAAGCCTGTGATCGATCTACCTATTCCCCAGTATATATATAATATAGCTAATATTATCTTATCTAGTTATTCCTTTCTATAAGACAATTCATGGATTCAATTACTTCAGCTGGGTCAAGTAATCTTCTTGAGACCTGCTGAGAATGACACGTCTGTGCTCTGCAAGTCATAGTCTCACTTCTTGAATTCTGAACTATTTCACATAAGCTCTCCATTCAGGTGACACAAGCTCCTATCACCATTACTGCTGATAGTCAGACCGCTCCTGTCACACAGTTAAGGCAAAAGAGATCACAGTTCATCCTCCCTGACTCTATACAATATTTCTGGTCTCGAGTTTGCCTTCAGACCTATGGGCTTCATGTCCTGCTATAAATATTGTTTTTAGATTATGGCTCTTTTGAATTGAAAATCCCTAAACGATTTACATGTGTTCATTCTTACACTTCCATTTGGCTCAGTATGTCCCAAAATGTGGTGGGAACACTATTGCCAAATTTGCCTTTGGATCCCACCAATTATTCTAACCAAGGGCACCACCAACTTCTGAAGAGATGGAAAGTTTATCCAACTATTTATATATCTTAAGATGTGGTGGAGGGCCTTGTCATCGAGTCTTCCTTCAGTACCACCAACCGTATAAACTTTTTTCCAACTATTTATGCATCTTGAGTAGGGTTGAGCGATCGGGAAAGATCGGATCCCGATCGGCGATTGAGCAAATTTCACAATCGGCATCGGGATTGGCTGGAAAATGATCGGAAATCTGATTTGGAAATCTCAAGATCGGCTCAACCCTAAAAATAAGTTTTCCCATAGAGAAGCATTGACTAGGGTTGAGTGATCAGGATCGGGAAAAATCAGATCCCGATCGGCGATTGAGAAAATTTCACAATCGCGATCGGCTGGAAAATGATCGGAAATCTGATTTTAAAATCTCAGAATCAGCTCAACCCTAATCTTGAGATGTGCTGGGGAACCCTGTTACTGAATTTGCCTTCGGAACCCACCATTTATATTAACCAGCGTCCCCACCAACCTTCTGAAGAGATAGCTAGTTTATCCAACTATTTATACATCTTGAGATTTGTTGGGGGACCCTGTTACCGAGTTTGCCTCTAAATCCAGGAGCTTCGGGTCCCACTATTTATTTTAACCAGGGGCTCCACCAACCTTCTGGAGAGATGTGAAGTTTATCCAACTATTTATCCATCATGAGATGTTTGCCTTTGGATCCCACCATTAACTTTAAAGAGGAGTACCATCAACCACGTTTATCCAACTATTTATACATCTTAAGATGTGGTGAGGGACCCTGCTATCGAGTTTGCCACTTATTTTTACTGGGGTACTAATAACCTTCTGAAGAGTTGCCATGTTTATCCAACTAGACGTTACAATATTCCATTTTTGTGCTTAAACAGGGTTTTAATAAAACAAACTGGATGGATCTGACACTTAGTAAAAAATGGAATTTAATCATGAGGTGGGAGCTTATTGAGAATTTAGGTTGTGCTTCAAAAAAAAAAACAATTTACTGCTCTCTAAATTTTGAGAAATGGGTAAAAGTTAATAAGTTTAGGAACATTGCAGTAGACTCTTCGCAGCCATAAATTCCGGATCAAGCATAGTTGAAGCAAACCTAGAATGCATAAGAAGTAATATTTTATAGGAGGAAAAAAAACCTGCCAGGGCTCGCCGGCAATTTATAAGCAGTAGATTTTTAATGTTTAAATAACGTTAATGCCTTGTAAATCTTGTTCCTCGCGGAGGTACTTGGCCCCAAGTGATAAACGCGTATCTCTGCAGAGTCCCCTGTAGAAGATGGATGAGTATATCGGGTACAGAAACTGAATTATGACTCACTTACATCTGCCCTCCCCAGTGGAGGATACAGCGGCATAGATATTATTGTCAGGGTATGGCTGAGAAGTTCTGAGGATACATTTACATGGTGGAAATGGAAGAAGAATTTGAGGTGGACCTCTTCATTTCTGCCCCTCCAGTATTATTCAATCCAGATGAATGGGGCTAATCAACAGACAGGCTCAAGCAATGGATTCTGACACTGAATTGGTTGGATTGAGTCGGATACTTGTTTGGAAGCCCGAATAAGGGTGAAATTTGGCGCTGATTTTGAAGAGGGTTCCACCTCATAATCAGCACAAAATTCCATACCGCAAATGTAAAACAGTTTATGATACAGAGGTGTCCTTATCTTTCCTCTTGACTCAACATATTCCAAGATGTGTGATGTAACATGACCAGCTTTTTAAGAAAACATGATTTTGAAATACTCCATCACAAGATCCCAATCATATGCCTCTTTACGTGGTTCCCCAGTAGTTATGTTTTGAATTGCGATCTGTTCATGGTTTTGATAGCATGTTGCAATTGCATTATGTTTGGTTAGATGGACATTGAAGTCTCTGAGGAGTTTTCCCATCTCCATCTCTCACTAGTTTGCCCGCTAGCTCTACTTCTCACTTCCTGTATTTTTTCAACAAGCTGGTGGTTGGGCTTTGACTGTTTCATGGATAGCACACTATGAAGTACCTCAATAGATATAGACATTGCCTTTACCATGAGAGATTTATTTATTATGATGGCTGGAAATCGATTTTAATTCAGATCAAATAATATGCACATTAAATGTATATTACATTACACTAAGTCAGAGAGAAAAAAAAAAACCATATACATGCTGCCAGGACTGACTACAGACATTGGACTAAACTCAGTGTTATCCTTGTGTTTACATAGATCGATAACTGACACTAACTGAGTCTTTATTAGCAAACTACAATTATCTGACCTGATTGCCTGAATGGAAGAGCACGAGTCTAAGCACTCAGCCGCCCTCCCCTCCAGACAGCAGTGGGTCACACAGGCTGGGGACCGAGGAAATGATGTGTAATAAATAGGAGGGATAATTTCACATAGCTGGCAAAGGAAATAACATTTCTAGGAATGCAGTTAGGAAAATTCTTGAGCAGAATAGATAGGATCCTTGAGATGGGAATATATTGAGTATAGGTATAGTGAACTTCACGATAAGCCCTATGGTAGAGTCCCACCTAAATTGGACAATACATGTACTACCTTAACTACTGCTTGTTTACACTGACAAGAACATCCAAGTCTAATTTAAAGGGGATGTCTGGGATAAATTTTGTTTGTAAAAACAAATAAACAAAGAACCTCTACTTGCCTTTCATCATTATTGTATAAAAAGAAGCCGCATTGGTGACGTTTAGAGATGAGCGAACACTAAAATGTCCGAGGTTCGAAATCCGATTCGAACAGCCGCTCACTGTTTGACTGTTTGAACGGATTTCGCACCCCATTATAGTCTATGGGGGGAAATGCTCATTTCAGGGGTACGCAAAATTCGATAAAATTATACTTACCAAGTCCATGAGTGATGGTCGGGCTGGATTCTTCTCCCTGCACAGCGTCCCCGCGTCTTCTTCCGGCTGGAATTCACTCTGCCTAGGCATCGGGGCCTAGGCAGAGCCGACTGCGCATGCGTGGTCGGCTCTGCCCGGTCCGACGCCTGAGCAAAGCTGACTGCGCATGCGAGGGCATGCCCGCGCATGCGCAGTCGGCTCTGCCTAGGCCGGATGCCTAGGCAAAGTGAATTCCATCCGGAAGAAGACGCGGGGACACAGCGCGGAGAAGACTTCGGAAAGGTAAGAGAAGAACCAGAGTTGATTGGCAGAATGTATAGCATTCTGCCAATGAACGCTGCATCGAACCTTAAACTTCGAACAGCTAGTAGTGTTCGATCGAGTACGAGTATTTCGAATACCGTAGTATTCGATCGAACACCTACTCGATCAAGCACTACTCACTCATCTCTAGTGATGTTGTGTCGGCAGAACCACTGCATACTGCTCAGGCCAGTAGTAGGCTACAGCACTCTGGTTGACGCCATGTTACTGCTGCCAGTTCTATGAACCCGTTTCCACTTCTGTTGACCTAGTTTAATATCCAGGAAAATACATATTCCAAATGAAAAATTTCCATTAGTATAACCATGACAGGCTTGGGAAACTGGGACACACTTGAGCTCCGCTATAGTTATACAACTAATGCATATTGCTTGTTAGTTCTCCATTGCTGAGATATCATGCGGATTAATCCAGCAGAGAATGTGCGCAAACAGCAGGTGCCCAAAAGCCTTTATAGCGTGTTCAAAAGGACGGTAGCCTCAAAAATATTCTATGCTTATTTGTGCCTAACGCGGAGGAAAGTAAGTAGATGGATCTCCGCGTACTTGTGTTGATGTTCTTCTACGCCAGCTGTTGGCAAGTTTGATGCAACTACCAATAGTTTCTTAACTTTCATGATCCTAAAATTTTAGGGAACCTGGACATAAGTAACCGCACCCCTTAATAATGTGATACTCTCATTTACATTGAATAGTTGTGGTCTAGAATAGCTGGTGGTCTGGGTCATTGAGGTGGTCTAGGTCATCCTAGTGGTCTAGGATGATGAAGATGTTAAGGGTTGTCCAATTTGTTGATGTCACTTCCATCAAACTTGATATCGATCAGAGTGAGCTGCAGTAATTTGACCACCACACAATGGATAGTGCAGTTGGCTTTCAACTCCATCCAGTGTGTGGTTTGGTGCTTGTGGCTGTTGTGAACAGTTTATTGGTGGGAGTACTAGATGTCATCGATGAGATATTGATGATCCATCCTAAGGACAGGTCATCATTATCAAAAGGCAGGTCAATTATTTTAACATCTGAATCACTGGTGGTCTGGGATAGTGAAAGGGTTGAACTTAGAATCATTGGTGGTCTAGGGCAGTAAAGGGGTTAATGTTAGTACCACGTCTCGGAGAAGAACCAACTTCTTTGAGAAGACCACCTCTCTAGAAGGCCACCTCTTTAAGTGCAATTTTGGATGATAGTCTCAAATATGTTTCACTGTATGTGTTGTAGCCTAGAGCAGTGTGGAGGTAATTGCAGTATTCATGATGGGGTTTATGTATGGCTCCTTGATAGTCTAGAGAACATTTTAGGTTCCCTGGTGGAGGAAAATTGAAGGATTAATGCTACATACCTGGTTTCTAGTGGTACCAGCATTGCCCTTTCGGTAATTTCCTATGTTCTCCCTGTTTTGATGTTAGACATAAGATCAGCTTGAAATAGAGAATCATGTACAGTGTTGGCCAAAAGTATTGGCCCCCCTGCAATTCTGTCAGATAATACTCGTGTTCTTCCAGAAAATGATTACAAGCACAAACTCTTTGGTAATATCTTCATTTATTTTGCTTGCAATGAAAAAACACAAAAGAGAATGAAAAAAAAGTCAAATCATTGATCATTTTACACAAAACTCCAAAAATGGCCGGACAGAAGTATTGGCGCCCTCAGCCTAATACTTGGTAGCACAACCTTTAGACACAATAACTGCGCACAACCGCTTCCGGTAACCAGCAATGAGTTTCTTACAAGGCTCTGCTGGAATTTTAGACCATTCTTCTTTGGCAAACTGCTCCAGGTCCCCCCTGAGATGTGAAGGGGGCCTTCTCCAAACTGCCACCAAGAGATCTCTCCCCCTCCCCCACAGGTGTTCTATGGGATTCAGGGCTGGACTCATTGCTGCCACTTTACAAGTCTCCAGGGCTTTCTCTCACCACCATTCTCTAGTGCTGACCTGAAGTGTGTTTTGGGTCATTGTCCTGCTGGAAGAGCCCTGACCTCTGAGGGAGACCCAGCTTTCTCACACTGGGCCCTACATGATGCTGCACAATGTGTTGGTCGTCTTCAGACTTCATAATGCCATGTACACGGTCAAGCAGCCCAGTGCCAGAGGCAGAAAAGCAACCCCAAAACATCAGGGACCTCCGCCATGTCTGACTATAGGGGGCGTCTTCTTTTCTTTGAAGGCCTCTTTTTTTTCCTGTAAACTCTATGTTGAGGCCTTTTCCTACTTTTGTCTCATCTGACCAGAGAACATTCTTCCAAAACGGTTTTGGCTTTCTCAGATAAGTTTTGGCAAACTCCAGCCTACCTTTTTTATGTCTCTGGGTAAGAAGTGGGGTCTCCCTGGGTCTCCTACCATACAGTCCCTTCTCATTCAGACGCTGACGGATAGTACGGGGTGACACTGTTGTACCCTCGGACTGCAGGGCAGCTTGAACTTGTTTGGATGTTAGTCAAGGTTCTTTATCCACCATCTTGCGTTGAAATCTCTCGTCAATTTTTCTTTTGCGTCCACATCTAGGGAGGTTAGCCACAGTGCCATGGGCTTTACACTTCTTGATGACACTGCGCACGGTAGACACAGGAACATTCAGGTCTTTGGAGATGGACTTATAGCCTTGAGATTGCTCATGCTTCCTCACAATTTTGCTTCTCAAGTCCTCAGACAGTTCTTTGGTCTTCTTTCTTTTCTCCATGCTCAATGTGGTACACACAAGGACACAGGTCAGAGGTTGAGTCAACTTTAATCCATTTCAACTGGCTGCAAGTATGATTTAGTTATTGCCACCACCTGTTAGGTGCCTCAGGTAAGTAACAGGTGCTGGTAATTACACAAATTAGAGAAGCATCACATGATTTTTCAAACAGTGCCAAAACTTTTTTCCACCCCCTTTTTATGTTTGCTGTGGAATTATATCTAATTTGGCATTATGATCATTCTTTTTGTAGTTTTCCATTGAAGACAAATTAAATGAAGATAATAATACCAAAGAATTGTGATTGCAATCATTTTCTGGAAGAAACGGAGTATTATCTGACAGAATTGCAGGGGTGCCAATACTTTTGGCCAACACTGTAGCTATATAGCTGCACAGTTCTCTCTATGATGGGGAAGAGTGATCCTGGAACAATCTGACTGATCATCCAGGGAAATTGATCAAAGGACATTGTATGACATTATATAGCCCAGAAAAATTATATATGTATTTTAGGCATATTGATTATTTTTGGATAACGGTTCGAAACTTTTTTATTTGTTCAATAGTATCTAACGTAAAAATGAAGCAACTTTGCAAATATCTTGGAATAATAATGGCCTACTGTTTTGTGTAGCTCTTATGACCTATGTGTCTTCATGTCTGTAGATGACAAACACGTCCTGTGCAGTGTGACCCTGCAGTCATGTGTTATTGTCTTCCATCTGCTCCCTCTTCTGTTTTGTTTATAGCTTTAAAGAAGAGGCGAGATTGTGTAATACAAAATCATGCTGCAAAGCGGTTGTAGTCTGTAACCATGGGCACACATTCATTTGCATAGGATTTGTATACAAAAAATGTGTGAAATTTTCATTCAGCTTACGTAGTAACTTTGTTTAATTTGTCACCAGAGTCAGCATATCAATCCAGTCCCCCAGATAGATAGGTTACAGTCACCTGAATCACATGGTGTTTTCCCCTGATTTGCCTCCTCTGTGTATGTGATATTACTGGTTTTGTTAATATTCAAATAAACTTCTTGGAGCAACAAGGGCTGTATTTCTCCAAAGAGAGTTGTTCTCTGCACAAAAGAGATGTTGACAAGGGCCACACGGTGGCTCAGTGGTTAGCACTGCAGCCTTGCAGCGCTGGAGTCCTCAGTTCGAATCCTGCCAAGGGCAAAAAAA
This sequence comes from Leptodactylus fuscus, assembly GCF_031893055.1. Taxonomy (NCBI): domain Eukaryota; kingdom Metazoa; phylum Chordata; class Amphibia; order Anura; family Leptodactylidae; genus Leptodactylus; species Leptodactylus fuscus. The sequence continues at coordinate 262,028,580 of NC_134266.1, forward strand.
AAAAAAATATCTGCAAGGAATTTGTATGTTCTCCTCGTGTTTGCGTGGATTTCCATCCCGTACTCAAAAAACATACTGATAGGGAAAAATGTACATTGTGAGCCCCATCTACGTTAAAAAAAAAAAAAAAAAAAAAAAAAGTGATGTCAAAAATGTGATATCTCAACAGTAACGGCAGCACAAGGGGAAAGCACTTTGATTCAGATGACCATAACCTATCTATCTGCAGGGCTGGGGTGATATGCTGGGTCTGGTGACAGTAACCTATCTATCTGCAGGGCTGGGGTGATATGCTGGTTCTGGTGACACTAACCTATCTATCTGCAGGGCTGGGGTGATATACTGGATCTGGTGACACTAACCTATCTATCTGCAGGGCTGGGGTGATATGCTGGTTCTGGTGACAGTAACCTATCTATCTGCAGGGCTGAGGTGATATGCTGGTTCTGGTGACACTAACCTATCTATCTGCAGGGCTGGGGTGATATGCTGGTTCTGGTGACAGTAACCTATCTATCTGCAGGGCTGGGGTGATATGCTGGTTCTGGTGACAGTAACCTATCTATCTGCAGGGCTGAGGTGATATGCTGGTTCTGGTGACACTAACCTATCTATCTGCAGGGCTGGGGTGATATGCTGGTTCTGGTGACAGTAACCTATCTATCTGCAGGGCTGGGGTGATATCCTGGTACTGGTGACACTAACCTATCTATCTGCAGGGCTGGGGTGATATGCTGGGTCTGGTGACACTAACCTATCTATCTGCAGGGCTGGGGTGATATGCAGGTTCTGGTGACACTAACCTATCTATCTGCAGGGCTGGGGTGATATGCTGGTTCTGGTGACACTAACCTATCTATCTGCAGGGCTGGGTGATATCCTGGTACCGGTGACACTAACCTATCTATCTGCAGGGCTGGGGTGATATGCAGGTTCTGGTGACACTAACCTATCTATCTGCAGGGATGGGGTGATATGCTGGTTCTGGTGACACTAACCTATCTATCTGCAGGGCTGGGGTGATATGCAGGTTCTGGTGACAGTAACCTATCTATCTGCAGGGCTGAGGTGATATGCTGGTTCTGGTGACACTAACCTATCTATCTGCAGGGCTGGGGTGATATGCTGGTTCTGGTGACACTAACCTATCTATCTGCAGGGCTGGGTGATATCCTGGTACTGGTGACACTAACCTATCTATCTGCAGGACTGGGGTGATATGCAGGTTCTGGTGACACTAACCTATCTATCTGCAGGGCTGGGGTGATATGCTGGGTCTGGTGACACTAACCTATCTATCTGCAGGGCTGGGGTGATATGCAGGTTCTGGTGACACTAACCTATCTATCTGCAGGGCTGGGGTGATATGCTGGTTCTGGTGACACTAACCTATCTATCTGCAGGGCTGGGGTGATATGCAGGTTCTGGTGACAGTAACCTATCTATCTGCAGGGCTGAGGTGATATGCTGGTTCTGGTGACACTAACCTATCTATCTGCAGGGCTGGGGTGATATGCTGGTTCTGGTGACACTAACCTATCTATCTGCAGGGCTGGGTGATATCCTGGTACTGGTGACACTAACCTATCTATCTGCAGGGCTGGGGTGATATGCAGGTTCTGGTGACACTAACCTATCTATCTGCAGGGCTGGGGTGATATGCTGGTTCTGGTGACACTAACTTATCTATCTGCAGGGCTGGGGTGATATGCTGGTTCTGGTGACACTAACCTATCTATCTGCAGGGCTGGGGTGATATGCTGGGTCTGGTGAGCCTAACCTATCTATCTGCAGGGCTGGGTGATATCCTGGTACTGGTGACACTAACCTATCTATCTGCAGGGCTGGGGTGATATGCAGGTTCTGGTGACACTAACCTATCTATCTGCAGGGCTGGGGTGATATGCTGGTTCTGGTGACACTAACCTATCTATCTGCAGGGCTGGGGTGATATGCTGAGTTCTGGTGACACTAACCTATCTATCTGCAGGGCTGGGTGATATCCTGGTACTGGTGACACTAACCTATCTATCTGCAGGGCTGGGGTGATATGCTGGTTCTGGTGACACTAACCTATCTATCTGCAGGGCTGGGGTGATATGCTGGTTCTGGTGACACTAACCTATCTATCTGCAGGGCTGGGGTGATATGCAGGTTCTGGTGACACTAACCTATCTATCTGCAGGGCTGGGGTGATATGCTGGTTCTGGTGACACTAACCTATCTATCTGCAGGGCTGGGGTGATATGCTGAGTTCTGGTGACACTAACCTATCTATCTGCAGGGCTGGGTGATATCCTGGTACTGGTGACACTAACCTATCTATCTGCAGGGCTGGGGTGATATGCTGGTTCTGGTGACACTAACCTATCTATCTGCAGGGCTGGGGTGATATGCTGGTTCTGGTGACACTAACCTATCTATCTGCAGGGCTGGGGTGATATGCTGAGTTCTGGTGACACTAACCTATCTATCTGCAGGGCTGGGGTGATATGCTGGCTCTGGTGACACTAACCTATCTATCTGCAGGGCTGGGGTGATATGCTGGTTCTGGTGACACTAACCTATCTATCTGCAGGGCTGGGGTGATATCCTGGTACTGGTGACACTAACCTATCTATCTGCAGGGCTGGGGTGATATGCTGGTTCTGGTGACACTAACCTATCTATCTGCAGGGCTGGGGTGATATGCTGGTTCTGGTGACACTAACCTATCTATCTGCAGGGCTGGGGTGATATGCTGGTTCTGGTGACACTAACCTATCTATCTGCAGGGCTGGGGTGATATGCTGAGTTCTGGTGACACTAACCTATCTATCTGCAGGGCTGGGTGATATCCTGGTACTGGTGACACTAACCTATCTATCTGCAGGGCTGGGGTGATATGCTGGTTCTGGTGACACTAACCTATCTATCTGCAGGGCTGGGGTGATATGCAGGTTCTGGTGACACTAACCTATCTATCTGCAGGGCTGGGGTGATATGCTGGTTCTGGTGACACTAACCTATCTATCTGCAGGGCTGGGGTGATATGCTGAGTTCTGGTGACACTAACCTATCTATCTGCAGGGCTGGGTGATATCCTGGTACTGGTGACACTAACCTATCTATCTGCAGGGCTGGGGTGATATGCTGGTTCTGGTGACACTAACCTATCTATCTGCAGGGCTGGGGTGATATGCTGGTTCTGGTGACACTAACCTATCTATCTGCAGGGCTGGGGTGATATGCTGAGTTCTGGTGACACTAACCTATCTATCTGCAGGGCTGGGTGATATCCTGGTACTGGTGACACTAACCTATCTATCTGCAGGGCTGGGGTGATATGCTGGTTCTGGTGACACTAACCTATCTATCTGCAGGGCTGGGGTGATATGCAGGTTCTGGTGACACTAACCTATCTATCTGCAGGGCTGGGGTGATATGCTGGTTCTGGTGACACTAACCTATCTATCTGCAGGGCTGGGGTGATATGCTGAGTTCTGGTGACACTAACCTATCTATCTGCAGGGCTGGGTGATATCCTGGTACTGGTGACACTAACCTATCTATCTGCAGGGCTGGGGTGATATGCTGGTTCTGGTGACACTAACCTATCTATCTGCAGGGCTGGGGTGATATGCTGGTTCTGGTGACACCAACCTATCTATCTGCAGGGCTGGGGTGATATGCTGAGTTCTGGTGACACTAACCTATCTATCTGCAGGGCTGGGTGATATCCTGGTACTGGTGACACTAACCTATCTATCTGCAGGGCTGGGGTGATATGCTGGTTCTGGTGACACTAACCTATCTATCTGCAGGGCTGGGGTGATATGCTGGTTCTGGTGACACTAACCTATCTATCTGCAGGGCTGGGGTGATATGCAGGTTCTGGTGACACTAACCTATCTATCTGCAGGGCTGGGGTGATATGCTGGTTCTGGTGACACTAACCTATCTATCTGCAGGGCTGGGGTGATATGCTGAGTTCTGGTGACACTAACCTATCTATCTGCAGGGCTGGGTGATATCCTGGTACTGGTGACACTAACCTATCTATCTGCAGGGCTGGGGTGATATGCTGGTTCTGGTGACACTAACCTATCTATCTGCAGGGCTGGGGTGATATGCTGGTTCTGGTGACACTAACCTATCTATCTGCAGGGCTGGGGTGATATGCTGAGTTCTGGTGACACTAACCTATCTATCTGCAGGGCTGGGTGATATCCTGGTACTGGTGACACTAACCTATCTATCTGCAGGGCTGGGGTGATATGCTGGTTCTGGTGACACTAACCTATCTATCTGCAGGGCTGGGGTGATATGCTGAGTTCTGTTCACACACTCCCTTTAAGGGATGCATCAATGCATTTAAAATTATACAAAGTAACTTTGCAAACTGAATCAAAATTTCATACTTTTTTTGTATACAGTTCCTATGCAAATTAATGGGTTTCCGTGGGTTGATATTCTGGGTTCTGGTGACAGATTCCTTTTAAGGGAAAACTTCAGAAATGTATATTTTTGTTACAATTTCTTAGCAACCAAATTGCTATCTCCATAATTACATTTCTATAAGATTATTATACAGCCAAGTGAGAAAAACAAATGACCCCAAAAGGACAACTACAATGAAAGAAAGAAAATCAAGAGGCTTCTTTGAAGCTGAAATATGAAACGCATCGCACAGAACTCCCGGGATTGCAAATCGAAATAGAGAATACAATGAAACCACAATGTCCTTTTTTTCAGTTGCAGATCCTCTTTATATGGGAACACATATGACGATCCAGTATTGTCTATTCATTCTGATGATAAGCATCTGCCTCCCTGACATCCATGGTTTGTACTTATTTGGCCATAGAGTAGACCTACACAACTCTTGTTCACTATCTATAACATAAACTGTTAACCTAATACAAAGTCCCCACCCCACTGTCTCTAAATTTGGTCCCTCACCTATTAGTCTATTGACGTGATCACATTTGCATCCAATTTTATTGTGCTATTGCACCTAAATGACAAAAATGAGCAATAGGCCAATTGGTCATTTGTTCACCCGTTTGGGAGGTCTAGACTAGTGTTTGTGTTCCTGTGTGACCCTGCAGCTTTAAGGTTATCATGTCCACCAGTCAAACTCTGCCTGGGTCTGAGACACAGACCCTATCAGAGTTCTGCTTCTCCACCCAATCCTGGCTTGAGGCGGGGTATTTCATCTTGCCACTAGTCATTTTCTTGAGCTTGTTTCTGCAGCTGGGCTCCTTGTTCCTGCGTTGACTCTCTGTACCTCTCCTTGACTTTGCTGAGCTCCTGGTTACTGATATTTGGCTTGCTCTTCTGGATTACCTCTCTGTTACTGATTTGGTTGTATCTGTAACCTCCTGGATTTGACTATGGCGTGAACTCTACTTACATTTTGGTTATTCAGTATTCTCCTGGTTTGACCTTAGCTTGTCTATAACCCCCTCGATCAACCAAATGGTTACCTGTTTGGTTCTCTCTCTGAAGGGGCTCTTATTTCCTAGTACTTAGTTTTGACTTTGCAACTTGGGTTCCCAAGTAGCTAAAACTATCCTGGTGAACATCTTGGGGTAACCTTAGACTCTACGAACCAAAATGGTATTGGGTTATAGACAGCTGCTTACTTGACGACAGTAGACCCTGTTTCTGAAGTAGTAGTTCCAATAGAGGCAACACGGTGGCTCAGTGGTTAGCACTGCAGCCTTGCAGCAATGGAGTCCTGGGTTTGGATCATGCCAGGACAACATCTGCCCATGTTTGCGTGGATTTCCTCCCATACTCCAAAGACCTATATAAAAAAAAAGTAGCAATTCCAATACAGATGAAGAAATTCCTTATATAGCAATTACATAATCAGTTCAGGATAGGTTCAAATCCATTCCAGCCCCAAACGACAGAGAACCAGAATGCTCCACTGGGTGTCCAGAAGGTGTCCGCCATTTTCATACTGGAAGTGGTGGAGAGAAACTCCTCTGAGCAGGAATTTTCTCTATGCCGATATTTGGCGGTATCTTATGCTGGAATCTCACAATGATGTGAACTTAAAGGGGTATTCCCACGTTGCATACTCACCAGTCTTCACTGCTGTAAAATCTTCTTTCTTCCTGGTTTCTTGCATCACTTGGTGGGCGGGGTTTCACATGCAACCTGCCGTTTAGCTCCACCCATAAATTAGTGTGTAGCTCCACCCACCGCATAGTGTGATCCTATGGGGCGGCTGAAGGGCCTGTGATGTCATCAAAGGTCCTTAAACACTATATGCACAATATTGGACTATGAAGTACAGGCAGGAGCAACTCCATTCTGTGTTACATACAGAGACTGCCTGTCTCTGCCATAATGAACACATTTGAATTAGCTAGCCTGATAACTGGGAGAACAGAAGAGGAGTTTAGAAATGAAAGCAGCTCCTCTCCCCTATCTGAGTGCAGGACCTAGGTCACGTGGTGCAGACACAGGAATAGCTAGATACACAGGCTCGCTCCCTGCACTTAGCCCCTCCTCCCTCCCCCCTGAGAGCAGCAGATACATCACTTGACTCATGAGCAGATAAGTCAGGGCGGTGTCAACAATGAATAGAATAAAGTAAGATAGTGGACAAACAAAGCAGTGTTGCTGAAGCAGTGTATTTAGAAAAAGTCTTACATTCACATTAACCAGCAGTATAGATAGGATCCTTGTGATGGGACAACCCCTTTAACCTAAGGAGACACATAATTCTATGTACATAGATACATATAGTTCATAGTTGATGAGGTTGGATAAAGACATTAGTCCATCAAGTCCAACCTTGAATCGGTAAAATTTTTTTAATGAAGACTATTTACAAAGTTGCTTCATTTTTTGCAGATATTCATTGGACACAGTGCCTACCCATTGATTTTTATACCTGTTTTTTTTAAAAAATTTTTTTATTCTATTTTGTTAATATCAAAGCAACAGAAAAAGAGCATTCTCCTTGGTGTTGCGATCTCAGCCTCTGCAGTGTTTCTATTAACAACCTGTTTGCTCCCTTGGAGACACTCCATGATAATATATCACATAAACGTGTCTCAGGAACAATTTAGGACCAAATTTTTCGCTTACAATGATTTTTGTGTTAGGTGTAAATTACAGAGGTGTCGCAGGACCTGTTAATTCGCTGTTAGGTGGAGACACTTTGTTGTTTACTGTGATTCAGTGATTTTATTATACTGGGAAGAAGCAAATATCAGCACTTCGGCAATGAGATCATTGATAATATCATATTGTTGTCCGCGCCGTAACATAACGCTGATGGGTCTGATAGAGTCAGCGCTCTACCCATCCTAATTAAACAAAGGGTCAAAGCCCCAGAGACAACGAGACAAAGCGAATCTCAAGTAGCTGCCATCATAGGCATGGAAAGAAAATAGGATAAAAACACATTAAAAATAAAAACAATTTGGGCAAAAGAGTGTGTCTTACTATACTGTACGTATATATAGTGGTCTATATGGTGGTCTCTCCCCAAGGAGTGACGATATCCCCCTAACCCTGTCTAAGCCTCTCACCTCTACCAGGTTAGTCTTCTCTACACCAGGCTGACGAGATGCAATAACATCGAAACAGCCGTCCTCGGTTGAGAGACTGTACCTGGTAATAATCCCAGCATCATTGCAAAACAAAGGCCTCTTGGAAGGTCGAGCATGATGTTAAAGGGAGCAGCCTTTATTGGGCTATATCACTGAGATTCTGTCTTCCTAATTACATCAGGGAAGACAGGCTTGCACATTCCAGTGAGCGCTCTCTATTGGTTTGCAACACTGAGGCACTGACTTCCTAATTACATCATGGAAGACAGATTTGCATATTCTTCCCATGGTCCTTTGCAAAGTGGAGTGCTAAAGGCTTAATAAGTCTCAACACACCTATATGGTGGTCTCTCCCCAAGGAGTGACGATATCCCCCTATACTGTACGTGTCTACTCCATCAGTCTCCATTCTTCATTTCGTTACCCCTCTTGACCTCTCTAATCATGTATGGAGGATTCTCCTGATCCCGGAGGAATATGCCTGGCAAACACTGATCTATTGCCTGTATACTGAGGCCATAGTCATAAAGAGCGTTTGTAGTATATCCATAAGTCATGTCGACGTGTCAAAGGGTTCCCGGGAGAGATTGACTGGACTGATCTATTCTACTCCATGGTCATTCTTCTTCTTTCAGGACAAGTCGTAATAACATTTTTTTCTACTTATGAATTATTTCTTGTAATAAATTTGTATGAATTACAATAAAATTCTAGGTAAATTTTTATAATTTGTAAAATGGAACACTAGAGCCATGGGACTGTTACGGTCTTGTTTGGTGATGGGCGTGGGGTCTAAAGAATTGCCTAAGCTTCACCCTACAAGGAGGTAGGGACTTTGCCGCAGGAGGCCCCAGGTATGTGACTGAAAAGACGGGACCCGAGGGAAGGACAATGGTTGGCTTAACTCTTCACCAAGATGTCTTAGCCGACCCATTGTGTTTTAAAGGGATTCTACCATCAAAATCAATTTTTTTCTCACTAACACGTAGGAATAGCCTTAAGAAAGGCTATTCTTCTCCTACCTTTAGATGTTTTCTCTGCGCCGCCATTCGGTAGAAATACCGGTTTTCGTCAGTATGCAAATGAGCCCTCTCACAGCACTGGGGGCGTCCCAAATGCTGCGAGAGAACTCTCCAGCGCCACCTCCATCTTCTTCAGGAACGGCCTCTTCATGCGTCTCCTTCTAGCGTTGGCGGTCAAACCTCTAGGCCTCGGGCAGAGCCGACTGCGCATGCCCACAGGCCACAAGAAAATGGCCACTTACTTACTGTGTAAGCGGCCACTGTTCTTGTGGCCCCAGGCATGCACAGTCGGCTCTGCTTAGAGGCTTAGAAGTTTGACCACCAGTGCTGGAAGAAGACGCATGAAGAAGATGGAGGCAGCGCTGGAGAGTTCTCTTGCAGCATTGGGGGACGCCCCAGTGCTGTCTGAGCGCTGAGGACCGCCCCCAGTGCTGCGAGAGAGCTAATTTGCATACCGACAAAAACCAGCATTTCTAGCGAACAGTGGCATGGAGAAGACATCTAAAGGTAGGAGAAGAATAACCTTTCTTAAGGCTATTCCTACATGTTAGTGAGAAAAAAAATTGATTTTAATGGTAAAATCCCTTTAAATATATAAAAATAATCTTGGTGGATTCTTAAACAATCCCAGTATGTTATACCGATACATAGCTTGGTTGGAAAGCTTTACAATGAGTGTGTATATGAACTCTGTGCCATACCAGGGGGAGCTCGGGGCCCATCTGGCTCAGGGGTCCGCCAAGGGATTCACCAGTGCACCTGTGAGCCAAGTTGAGCCCGGCTTCATGGATTCAGTAGGAGCCAACCAGTTTTTCTACCGGTAGTTCTAGCACCTTTCAGACTATTATTACTATTACTGAGGTTTTTTTCTTTTTAGGTCACCTCGCATCTAAGAAAACAGCAATCAGTCAGTAATCCTACTATTTTCCCAAGATAAGCGGCACCAGATGTCTAGCTGTGACTTGTCTTGTGCTCGCTGCAAACACCTCATCCTACCAAGTGGTGGAAAGGAGACTCATGTTATCTTACATTTATGGCCAGCTATAGGTTCAGGACATAGGATCCGCTCCGTCCTACCGCCAGCTGTCAGGTTATATAAGGACCGGATGGCTCATATTGTATCTGCTTGATATTTTATTATTAGCACTTTAACCCCTACAGGTATCACGCTGCCCAGGCTTCTCGTATTTTACAGTGCCGGCAGGTGGACAATGGGGTAGCCTTAGGTTATAATTACAATTGGCATCTATGTCTAAGATGCTACAGGGAATCTTGCAACGGACAGTGCAGAATAACAAGAACAGATCCTGCACCTTTATGGAATCCAATATGTCACTTTTTCCTGCAATTGTTTCAATACATCAATCCTATATATTGTATATAATATAATAGAAGGCATTAACCTGCAAACCCTTTTTTTTTCTAGAAGACTCCCTGCCTGGACGTATACAGTACTGTGCAAAGGTTTTAGGCAGGTGTGTAAAAAAAATCCAGCAAAGTAAGAATGCTTCCAGAAATAGAAGGGTTAATAGTGTATTTCTGTCAATTTACAAAATGAAGTAAATGGGAAAGGAAAATATAAATCCCATCAATATTTTGGGTGACCTTTGCCTTCCATCAGTTCCTCTTGGTACCTTCAGACAGTTTTTGGCCGAATTTGGCAAGGAGATTGTTCCCGCCATCTTCTGGGCATGTACGCTTGTTCAATCCATCTGTCTCTTCATGTCATCCCAGACAGACTGGATGATTTTGAGATCAAGGCTCTGCGGGGGCCGGATCATCACTTCCAGGACTCCTCCTCCAAAGGGTAACGGTCACACCAAATACCTCCAGTATCTGGGGGGTGTCTACATCTGTTCCCTTCATTAGTATGGAATCCAACCAAAGAAACCTTGATATAGCTCTGTATGGAATAAGGGGTATATAGGAGTACAGAAGACCCCCATATCACTCAGAGGTTGTATTGGGCGTAATGGCGTCTATATCATCTAGTAAGGATTTGCCAGAAGAGATAATCCCGGTAATTTTGTACTATCAGAATCCTATAAGCTGAATCGCGACCTGTATCATGTTTATCTATCCCCTGATCTTTCTTTTTGGGATTTGAAGCTTCTTTTGGCATCGCGTCTATTAGTCTTTGATCTGCACATAAAAAGTGATTTGCATCAGGTGTCTCGGCGTTTCTTCTGTTTATTGTGAGACTAGAAAGACGAATTCTGCTTTGTAGTTTTTGTCTTTTTTCCGCTGAGTACGGTACACGCGGCGGGATATCAACTGCAGATAAAACTGCGCCCAGTACATTACTAGTATGGTATGTGACAGCACCTGGAAGACGGCCATATTCCTACCTGGAATGATAAGATGCCCTTGTCCCAACAGACCAGAAGCGAAAGACCTGGAGGTAAAATCTCTAACAGGGCCAACTATGACATGTCATGTATAACACCGGTGTCATCTTATGTGACAGAAGAGCTGTCGTGGCTCTAAGACATGGCTATGCAAGTGGTGTAGCAATAGCGTAGACCGAGCCCTGGTGTTCGGGTTATCTGCAAAGGGTTACAGGCCCTGATACAAGAGGTCAGCTTGTGCCCCCCCCCCTCGGCAACTTCCCCTCGCTGAGTCCAATCCGTACATTTTAGCACCATTTCCATCTCTATCTGGGCTCAGAGCACCATGAAGACTTGTTTGCAAAGCATCTACACACAGTAGCTTCTTACCCACATGGTAATCATTACCCATGTGCACCACAGACTCTGTACAGAACCCTCCTTAACCGTACGCTGCTATCCAACTGTTAATTTTGCCATGAAAGAGTTACTTTTCTCCTTTCTGACAGTGTCAGGTTGTGTATCGTAAATTCTATCAATCCAGTGCACCAGAGGACAAGGGTCATACATTTATGATGCACAGGTTGCCGAATATCAAAGGAGTTTATCCAGCCCTAGTGTTGGGAAGGAGATCTGTGCGCCCTCCTGACTTCCAGGCCCCATTGCAGCTGTGACCACTTTGTAGAATGGGAGGAAATCCACACAAACACGGGGAGAACATACAAACTCCTTGCAGATGTTGTTCCTGGTGGGATTCAAACCCAGGACTCCAACGCTGCAAGGCTGTGGTGCTAACTAGAGATGAGCGAGTACTGTTCGGATCAGCCGATCCGAACAGCACGCTCAATAGAAATGAATGGATGCACCTGGTACTTTGACGGCGGCCGGCTGCTTAACCCCCCTGCATGCCAGCTACGTCCATTCATTTCTATGCGAGCGTGCTGTTCGGATCGGCTGATCCGAACAGTACTCGCTCATCTCTAGTGCTAAACACTGACCCACCATGTTGCTCCTATAACTCTTTGACAATGACAATACCCTTGTTGTTTTAAAGAGCTCATTTGCTGATCGATAAAAAAGCAATATCACATATACAAGGGTAAAAAACTGTATGATTCAGGTAAACCTAACCTATCTATCTGCAGGGCTGGGTTGATATGAGTACAAGCAGCACACTGTTCACTGTCACATGACCAGTTTTTGCTCCAAAGATCTGATTTGCATATTTGCAAAAATGGTGATCTCCCGGGAACAGAGGCAGCGAATCACACGGGGAAAACCTATTTGGGTAAACCTAACCTATCTATCTGCAGAGCTCAGGAGATGAGCCCGGTTTTGGTGACAGTCCAATTAGAAATTTGGTGAGGGGACACCCGTTTAGGGGGTAAAGTCTCATCAATCTCACGCTGCTTAGAGGTTATAGGCACCAGGGTTGTTAATATTCCCATTTCCTAAGCCCGCAGTGCGTTTATCCGTTCATTCATCAGCCCTCATCCCCTATTCAGAGATAGTTACTAATTTTAGTCGCTCTACGAGCCTCGAATTCCAAGACTATGAAAATAATGAGAACATCTGGCCTCCAGAGTGATACAAGGGAATCTATAATCAGCAACTTTACAAGAGCTCAGTCTAGAAAAATTACCAGCCACAAAGCTCTAAATTGTATTATACAGAAGCGTCTTCTCCCACCCTCATGGCGACTTCTGCTGAGCAAAACACCGACGTCTTGATGGATAGAAATTTTAATTACAGATAACCACGAGCTGATGGCGGCCCGATACACGCTATTTATTGTCAGTAAATTCTGTCGGACAGAATTGCTTTTGTACCTCTCAGATTGGCGTGACAAGGGATGAGGCGCAGACGCTCCTGACAGCGCGCCGGGCCCTGGTGGGTATTGTACGCCGAGAAACAGATTTATATTCCAATTAATTATTTAAGAATTCCTAGTCAGAAGTAAGCAGTGTCCAAAATGTATTACACACATACAGTCCTCTTAGCCTGTAGCAACGCGATTTGCTATTCTCATTTATTTGCCCAATTTGGCTCGGTCCGTCGCCTTACATGCGAAATGAATATGACTTAGATTAGGAGAGTTGGGTCAGGACTTTACATTGTTTTTTTTAGCGAGTTGGATAACTTTAAGTTTGGGAGTATTTAAAGGGATATAAGTACTCAAGTACTTCCAGCGTGTGACGCCACTATTCGTTGACTAACATGCTTCTACAGTGCATACTTGCCAAATTTCCCCAAAAAACAGATGACTTCTTAGACTCCCGAAAACCCAGCAAACCTCCCAGACAGCGTTATGTGCTGGTCATGTCCAAAAAAGTCCTTGAAGACCTCGCTACACCCCTTTGGGGGACAAAATGTTCTGGAAATGCCCCTTTTTGGACATAACCAGTAGATGAGATGGCCTGAGAGGTTTGATAGCTCTTCCTGGGGTTCACACAGTCACCCCTTTTCTTTGGGAACCTCAAGGAGCATCTTGGAGACTTGGCATGTATGCGCTATAGTAGAAACTTTTTGGGTCTCACCACATGCGCCGTTCTTCTTGAATCCCACAGCCTCATGTTGGCAAGTATCCTATAGTACCCAGTAGTCCCTGGTGGCCTATTCTTAACATGTTTGATTGTGGGCTCCATTTTTCAGGACACCCATCGATCAGCACTGTAACACTTGCATGAATGTCATGGCTCCTAAAATATTTACATAGGCTTATTGGCATGTCTGTAAATCAGGTGACATGTAGTATTAGGTACAATCGATCATGTGGATAATAGTGAAGTCACTGTTGGACTTGGCCACCAGAAGAACCAGAAGGTCCTCAGTGGGCCCAGGCTTGGGCACAATAATGAGCTCCATAGGTATAGCAGAGTATAACCATACTTAAAGGTGACTTTTGAGCCAAACACTTGTCATCAGGGTCTACTTTTTATGGGGTGGACATCACATGATCTGTTTAAATGTAGGTGGACCTTAGAACTGTTTCTTTTGTTGGGCTCGAGGAACCCCGACCTGTCATTAGCTGAAATGACCCACCAACTGAATTGACATCATGATGCTGAGCTAGGCCTTTAGCACACATAGCAGGACATGTGAAATATCTCAATGGAGACCACCTGAAATCCAGGACTGTTGCCGGATCCAGGATGGTTGAGAGCTATGGTCTATCACGTGGTTGTTTTCATCACATTGTTGTTACTGACCATTATAAATCCACACTGATAACAACAATATAAACTCAAGTGTTCACTTTGACATATTCAGTAGAAATCTAAGACTTCATCTCACGTAACTATTAGACATTACAGTAATCTGCCTGGAAAATGCAACAGTGGGCTTGGTGACAACCGTAGGTGAGGGCAATGCTTTAGGAACAGTCAAGGACCTTTACAAATCCAATGTCTATATTGTGGGCAAATGTTCCTCATCTGCCTCTTCCAGTCACCATTTCTAGTTACCAACACAACCCAGAGCCTAGAGCCCATGACCAGAACATTATGTCTAATTCAGTCATTGATACTTTCTAGGACAGTGCATAGTGTGGAGGTTCTGCATGCATGGTGGGGCATGCAGAAGACCTCCGGGGACAGTGCCTGAATTCACGAATTGTCCTCCTCTCCAGGACAGTTGGGAAATATTCTAGAGCTGCCAATAAAACCCCTAATATTAATAAAAATAAATAACGAGAGGACTCTGCTCACTCTGTCCCATCTATACAGCAAAGCTGAAAGAAACAGGAAGTTTGCATGGAATTCATTAAGACTAACATTCCGTATTCCAGTCTGATTCAAGTTTAGATTTCAGGTATAATTCATGCTTGCTTTCTGGCAAAATTGGTGAGTCCCACATTTGCAAAACGTGGCAAAGGGGGCACAGAATCAACAATGTGGCACATCTTTGGCCCAAGAAAGGGCCGTGTGCCTCACCAGAAAGACAGCTTAGATGGGTTAGTAAGTTCCCCCCGCTGTCTGAGCTCCAATAGGGTCTGTAGAAACTGGAAAATTTCAAGATTCTACATGGACAAGCATGGAAGCTGAAATAACTTCATAGTGAATTGGGATTATTAAATGTAGTAGGTGGAAATTCTCTCCTTCTACACGTCACACAAAATATACTGGAAGTGTCACGCGACTGGTGTGTGTTTTTGTTTCGGCGTGACTTTCCTTTTTCTGGAGGCTGAAACTAGAAGATTCCCAGACAAAACCACAGCTCACAACCAAAGAAGTGCAAGAAAAACTAAGCAGATTTGCTATTGCATAATATAATGATTTTCTATTTTTTCAAAAAAAGCAAAAATTTGAAGAGGGAACGGACCACGACGTCTTCTTTGGACAAAATTAGTTTCTTAGATACTGACACAACTTTTTCGGTGTCTGAAATGAAACTTTGGAAAACTTTGGAGCCGCTATCATGGTAGCCGTACTTATCTTGCACTCTTGTCTTCTTTGTTGAAGTCTAAACACCAAGAAATTGATGAATTTGGTCGTAAAGAGATAGAGCTCAAGTCTTCAGAAGAGAGACCAAGAGCGAGGAAAGTATGTACGGTATTCGGCCTTTACGTGACGTTTTTCATTTTTGTGTTCTCGTTTCTTACTTCCTGCATTCCAATAGCCATAACTTTTTCATTTTCCGTTGACTTAGTCATATGAGGGCTTTATTTTTGTGTGACAAGTTGTACTTTGAAATGGTACCATTTATTATTCTGTATAATGTATTAGCTCACAGGCAATGCTGCCGGGTCTCTGCTGTGTGAAACAGCACAGACCCCGCTTCAGAGCGGATGCGATACCTATGTATGTGTACGTCCTGGAGTGCGTAGGGGTTAAATGGGTCTAATTAAGGGTCTGAATTTTGAGAAATGGGGTCTGAATATAGAATCTTATACTGGTATCTGGGGTCTTTAATTTGGGGCTTAGTCTTCGGTAAGAATATTGGTCCCTGCGATAAGGTTTGTATTATGGGGTCTGGGGTTTGAATGTTGGAGTGAAGGTTAAAAGATCTTATCTGGGATCTGAATATTGTGGTCAGTTGGGGAATATGGCCTAAGGTCTCAATATTGGGCTCTAGTCTAGGTCTGAATATTGTGATGTCTGGGATTTGTAATGGGTTAAGAGGGGTTGTTCAGGGAAAATAAGATCTGAGATTCATGTTATGGACAATTTCCACCTATACCGTAAACGCCTTATAGTGAGGTCAATATCCAGGGAATATTCGGAAAGACATGTCTGTATGTCTGGTAAGCACCATGGCATAACAAGCCACGTCCCACCAGACCCTGACACTTAAGTCATACCCCAAAATATCATCCCTGAGAAAGTGTGGTGTCCCAGTGGGAGCATTGCCTGGTATGGGTGTATAGCCATATCTATGGTATAATTGTAATTTCTGTGTAATGTATCTTTAAATCGACAAACAACCGAGTTGAGATTTGAGCTGATGGGGGAGAACTTTGCCAACGTGACTATAACTACTACTCCCAACCTCCCAGTTTTCCTGCCAATGGGCTGCCCTAAAAGCATCCAGTGTTGCCAACCTTGGTCGTGCTGTATTTTTCCATGTGGAACTTTCCAACCCCCTTCTTATGAACAATGCACCATAAAGAGTCAGCACTGGATGGATAACCGGTTCAGATCTCCCGGCACATTTTGCAGAGTCTTATTATAGAATTCCCTTAAGCCTGTTCTTTATGTTTAGTGCCATAAAAGCACATCCATCCTGGTGGAAGAAGCGAGCGGACAATGAGCTTCCATGGTCACGGCACACAATTAGATGACCTGGATATGAGGAACTAATCTGTCCTCATTAATAATACATGGTCCTTGTAATTGTCCCCGTCTTGTAGCAGGTAAGACGCTTTCACATGGAAGAAATTCCACGACTCTGAGAAAGGGGAACTTAAGAATGAGCTGCTGACCGAAAACGACGGGGGCTCCAGGGACCCTCAGCCCGGAGGTTATTAGGAAGAGCCTGCAGCTGCTGGAAACTTTTAGGCAGTGTTATAATTGAGAAACGTTCATTAAACTAAATTAATTGTATGGCATTGTATTTCTAGGAGGGGGAAATTATATTATCGGAATTTTGCAAAAATTTCCATATTTGCTGCTAATAAGAGGAGAATACGATGGAGCGGTAAGTTATCAGGATACACTAAGATTCAATAGTAGTAAAAAAGACTGTACATACCATAGAGGCCGGCCATATGGATACAATAGGGCCCCTGGAGAAAGGGGGCCCAGCTCTGGCTATGGCCCCCTTTCTTCAACAGTATGTAGGCCACAGAAATATCCACATGAGAACATTAGATGTAGTGATGCTTCATGGTTCACATATTTATGGGTCTTGTGACTTATGATGTGTCCTATTGAAGTCTATGGAAAATTAATATCAGATTATCATGACAGTAGTCATGTCCATTGACTTTGACAATATTCCATTCTCAAAAAGGTATCAATTTCATGTATCGGCTGATCCTACAGTCATGTTAGTACTTATATATGTCTCCTACTATGTGTAGGTTATCACAGGATGGGATGGCATGTATAAAAGATACAGGGGGGATCAAGATAAAAGAACTGTATTAAAAAAATGAGTTAAAGATAAAAAAAATTAAAATAAAAACCCAATAAATACAACACCACATTAATCCCCTTCAGTTCCAAATGAATGATACCGCAGATGTTGGGTATTGCTGCGCCTATAAAGACCCGACTAATACAACAATGATATTTTACCTGCTTGCTTAATGGTAAAAAAAAAAAGCCTAAATTTTCGGCTACCAAATATAAAGCTATCTAAAAAAAAGTTACCATATATACTTGAGACAGTTTTTGTGCTGAAAAAGCCCCCCTCGGCTTATACTCGAGTCAAGCAAAAAAAAAAAAAAAATGACCAGCCGCAATAGTAATGTATAGAATCTCCCATAAGTAGTGAGAAAAAAAGCTTTAAAAAAATAAAGTAAAAGTTGTAAATCCCTCCTTTCCCTAGAATACATATAAAAGTAGAAAATGACTGTGACACACATACACATTAGGTATCCCTGTGCCTGACAGTGCCCGGTCTACTGAATATAGGGGATCTGCAGTGCTCCTGTTCCGTCGGGAAGGGGTTAATAGGAGCACTGCAGATCCCCTATAGTCAGCCAGGCTGAATTCCAAGTAGGGGGAAAAAAACAATCCTCAAGCTCAGGGAAGGGGCAGACAGACAACCAAAACACCCCCTCCCCTTCCCAGCAACTACTGCACCCAAAAACTCCGACCATTTTAATTTTTGAAATTTTCCATTAGCTTCTGCATTTCCGCCCCTCGGCTTATACTCGAGTTAATAAGTTTTCCCAGTTTTTTGTGGTAAAATTAGGGGCCTCGGCTTATATTCGGGTCGGCTTATACTCGAGTATATACGGTAAGTTCCCCAAAATGACACCAATAAAAAAACATTAGGTCATTCTGCAAAAAATGAGTCCTTGCACAATTCAATTAATGAAAAAAAAAGCATGGAAAAATGCAAAAAAAAAAAAAAAAAAAAGGACTGGGCAGTCACTAAAGGGTTAATGATCACAGCTTGTTTGAAACGTGCAAACTAATTTTTTTTGGGGGGGTTACAATAACCCCACGATAAGGCTACAAAGTGTTGTCATAGGGCCAGCAGTTTATTCACATAGCTGACCTATAACGTTGACCTCTGACAACACCCCACAGGAGTAAAGCACTTGAGATCTTGAGACTCTAGGAGTGCTCCTTTAAGACACTAAATGCCTTCCATGTTGCCAATGAGAACGGGGTCTGTTCATTGTAGATTTGGTGTAAATTTAATCTCCTCTATTGGTAATTTATGTAGATTTTATGTGACAGAGGAGAATTCTTTATTCTGAATTGCAGCCGTGAACTTCTTCCCAGCTCAGATGTCCTTGTGCCTTCAGCATCCAGCAATTTCCTTAAAGACAATGAATGTACGTGGACGGAGAACCAGGTGCGAGGTGGTTTGTATTCTGCGTGGAAACCTCGCTACGAGGGAGAATATTTACCGTCCTAAGGAAACAATTACGCGCTGAATGTGAAGGACACCTGCGGCAGCAGACAGGTGTGCGACGTACAAGGCATGTGGCTGCTGATGGGAATGGGCTGCAGTTATTATGGGGCGGTGGGTAATGCGTTGCGATTCACTGCTGCAGATATTTTGGGAATGGTAATTATTAGCAATTATAAAATAATTAGAATAACGTTTCTTAATGTGATGCTCGCACGGGCGCTGGAAACACGGTTGTACAGTGTTGAGAGAAATTTGTATTGTGTGTGCCACTATATGGCTAACTAAAAGGATGACAGATTGCAAGCTCTTGAGGCTACTTAGGCCCCTTCGTCAGGCATAGGCAAACTACGGCTGACGAAGAGGCCTAAGTAGCCTCGAAAGCTTGCAATCTGTCATCATTTTAGTTAGCCATTAAGAAAGGTATCAACTACTAAAGACTCTCAATTTTTTTATATGCCGCTATATAGTTATAGTATTCTGCCCAGAGGCAATAACATATGTTATGTTATTGACTACGTCACAATTTCGTCTCCTCTACCTACATATGGACGGCACATGGACATACGGTAGGCACCCCATGACCCTAATGCCTAGGGTTCCATCAACCATTGGCCCAGCTGATATTAAGAGTGAACAGTGCCAGTAGAAAAAGTAAGTGAACCCCTTTGACTCATGTGGATTACTGCTTTGCAATTGATAAAATGTGGTGTCCTTGTGATCTATGTCACAGTGATAGAATAACGCAATGTAACTAAACCAAGACACTGGGGCAGATTTATTAAGACTCACGTTCCATATGTCAGTCTTTATAAAGGTTCCGGTAGGTGATTTATGAAGGAGCTCCAGATTCTTCATATATCAAGCACAATCCCATGTCCCGGTATGGAGATTTATATTGAATTGACTTAGATTTCCATTATAATTCATGCCACAGAACTGGTATGAGTATAATAAACTCGCCAACCCCCCATTGTTTGGGTCAAGTAAGGGCCTTGGGCCAAAGGTGCTCCATAATATTCTCCGTCTACATCAGAAAACTGAGTAACCATCCACAGTGCAAGCGAAAAAGGAAGTCAATCCTTCTATTGAATAACCTGCGCATTCCATTTAGTTCATTCCATGTTGACAATGAGAACGGGATCTGTTCATTGTAGATTTGGTGTAAATTTAATCTCCTCTATTGGTAATTTATGTAGATTTTATGTGACAGAGGAGAATTCATTTCTGGGATCCCTGTGTGCACAGTCCGTCTTGAGGTCATGTCATGGTTTCTTAATAAGGATAAGGTCAAGACTGACTTGGCCATTAAAAAACACAAATTTTTATCTGTTATGACTATTCTTTAGTTAATTTATTTTTGTGCTTTGGGTTATTGTCTAGTGGCATTAACCAACTTCTTGTGGCTATCACAGTATACACATTCACAGAGGATTTTGCCATTTGTGGAGTCTTCCTTGGGGTCTTTTGCTGATATTCTTTAGTTCTTGGTTTTTTACCTTTTTCAGGAGTCATCATTATATGAAGCCATTCCTAGGGAAAGTCCTGAATTTTCTTAGTTTGTTGTTAAATTTTCCAATTGTGCATTCATATATCCATGTATTTAGCAATGCTTTATTGATTCTATTAGGTGTATATAATGTGTCTTCTAAGGTCTATATAACACATCTTCTAAGGTCTTCTTAAAGTAGTTTTCTCTGAGCCATGGTTCACAGTAACCAGTTTTTCTTGGAAATAAAAGTTTTGTCAGTAACCTGGCTTTGTGTGCCTTTATTTAATGGGCAAATGACCTGTGAAACCCATGCTGCCATTCCTGTATTATCTCTTTTGCTAATTAGTAATTGGAGAAGCCATTAACAGTCACATTGCTTCTTAACTGAATGGGATCCTCTTACTTTGCCAGTCTTACCCAGTCCAAGAAACATCAACAGACCGGTACAGGTCATGGGTCGGATTAGATGTGCAGTCATTTTATGCAAGGTAATCTGATTTTCTTGTTCCATTCCATTGTCCGTCTTGTGTAGGTCCCAGTCAGTATTCAGTAGGTATGAGGTCCTGCCATGACACTGTATTTAGAAACCATGAAACCAGACAGATCAATAGATGATAAGAGAGAGCTGGACGGACACTGGTTATGTAAATATATGAAATTTGGGGTTAATAGAGTCCAGAGTGGAGACAAGTTGCGAAGACCATGTCCTGTCCAGCACAGAAAACCCATTGTGTAATTCCAAATTTCGCCTGTGGTGGCGCTGCAGGGAAATTGAACACTTACTGCATAGAGTTTACAGCTATTCACTGGAGCAGGGGAATAATTTGTGATCTGCTATTTTTGTCAAAGGACCCGTCTAACGAGTCGGGATTGTTGAAAGCTGAGAACCTCTTCTTGACAACCCCTTGTCTGTGTAAAGACCTTCTGCTTTCAGCTGATTTCTCCAGATCAGGTTTTTAAGGACTTGCCACATGATTTACATACATATTGCTAGAGGTGTTATTGTCTAAAGCAAAGGCGATCGCTCATAGAGCCCTCGATTTCCAGAGGTGACTTGTTCTGAGCAAATGTAATGTGCAATTTATTTCATAAGGTTTTTATGTATGCGGGGACTGAATTAGGAGATAGACTGAGATTACTTCTAGCTCGGAAGACCTTTTACAATCAAGAAACCTACAATATTACATCACATGGATACGGAATTTGGAATATACATGTGTCACTTGCAATTGGTTTTATGTTCTCACCCTGGGAGGGGCTTTTATTCTGAATTTATTACACCCCCAATAAGGTTTGAACTGAGTTTCCTTGGGACCAGCAGATAAATTAATTTTGAGGGTCCACCCTTCAACAACCCCCAGGTAACAGGATATAGTACCCTGCAAATTTGGGTGGCTTCTGCTGGACCATTATTGTGTTAGAGCTTGGGTCCACAAGAAGATCCTTTAGTATTTTGGTGGACCAGTGGACTAGGATTTTGGTGGACCAGTGGACCAGGATTTTGATGGACCACGTAGTAGTCATATTTATATATTTTATATATTTATTATAAGTTTTTAAGTTCTAGGATTGAGTAAGATGGGTGATATGGGTTTATGGATTTATCTAACCACACATGTTCACCATTGTTTCGTGATCTGGCCACCGTCATAAGACCACCGTTCTCCAGTGTGCCATGGGTTTCTACATTACAAAAAGTCCATCACTTACTAGAAGAAAAGTCCAAGGTGTCTTCATTATTTTCTGAATGCACATGAGTGGGAGATGAACTGCAATAGTCCAGCATGGACCACGATGAATACACAGTGTATAGCGCCATCTGCCTCGCTACACTGTGCTGATATCAGCTGACTAGTCAGAAGACTCCCTTCAACCTGATAGTGATGACTTATTCTAAGGCTAAGCCTTCAATATCAGGTCTTGGACGACAACTTTAAAAAATAACTACTAATAGAACTAAACTTTTTTTTTCTAAATCCATAGCGCAGGTGAAGATAAAGAACGTTGTAATATACCTTATTGGAGAAAGTATTACATAAGTGGGCCCAGGGGTGAACCTACCTTTTTTGCCGTCCAAGGTGGATGACAGAAAGCCACCCCTCCCCCCCCCCCCCCGGGAGGCAGAGGCGGAGCGCAGGGGGCGGGTCGGAGTGAAGGGGGGAGGAGCGGCGTTAGCAGGCAGGGAGAATACCTGCTCTCTGCCTGAGCGTGAGGGGAGGCCGGTGGAGCAGCACGGTGTCCACAGGGCCTCCCCAATCCACCACTCACTTCCCATGCCGGGCTGCCAAGACGGTGACGCTAAGCCAGTCCAGGACAGCTTGTCCTGGACTGGCTTAGGTAAGCAAAAATGCTGCCATCCCCCGGGGCCCTGGCATAGCACCGCCTGAAGCGGTCGCTTCAGGTCGCCTCATGGGAGGTGCGGCGCTGAGTGGGCCCCCCAACACCACCCCTTATGAATACTTGTACAAATTATAATGCCCCTCAGTGGCGCTCACATATTTTAATGCCCCTTAGTGGCTCTCGCGCAGTATAATGCCTCCCTAGTGGCCCCATACAATATACAGCCCCTCATAATATCCACTTTCAGGTTGCCCCTACAGATTCATGCCCCCCAATCTCCTGGTTTCCCCCACAGTGTCATATGTCGCTTCCTAAAGTTTCCCCCACACTGTCGTGTTCCCCTCATGTTGCCCCCTAAAGTATGATGTCCCCCCCATCCCCCAGGATGTCTCCAAAATATCATGCCCCTAGTACACTGTCATATCTCCATGAGGTTGCCCCCACAGTTTCATGTCCCCCTGAGGTTTCCCCCACAGTGTCATGTTCTCCGCAGGTTGCTCCCACAGTATCATGTCCCCCCCGCAAGTTGCCCCTATAATGTCATGTACCCCCAGGTTGCCCCCATAGTGTCATGCCCCCTCCAGGTTTCCCTTACAGTTTCATGTCCTCATCAAATTGCTACCTCAGTGTTATATTCCCCCACAGATTGCCCCCACATTTTCATGTCCCCCTCCAGATTACTCCCCCAGATTAATGTACCCTCCTGGTTGCCCCACAGTGTCATGCCCCCCCAAGTTGCCCCCACAGTATCATGCCCCTCCCATCCCCCAGGTTGCCCCCACAGTATCATTCCCCCCCCCCTCCCCGATGTTATGTATTCACTCTTCTCCTGATAGGAATGACTTTTTTAGTACTCTAGACGGCCTTATATCTCTGTCTCTCCCCTCCATCCCTCTCCATAGACCAAAGTCACTCAGATAAGAATTAAAGAGTAATAGTTAAAGTCACAGTCAATTTTCTTTGGTGAATATATTGCAAAGTTTGTTCCCTTCACCTGCACTATGGATTTGTGAAATATATGAACGTTTATTTAAAATAAAGGATTTAGCAAAGAACTGCATCTCAGATTCATTCAGTACCTGAAGAGGATCTTGGCGCAGCAGAACGCTAAGGGCCCTTCAGTCTTAAATGTTATTAGAGCACCATTGTCTGATCCCAACCGTCGAGCGTGTGACACAATCTACTAGGGTTGAGAGATCGGGATCGGAAAAGATCGGATCCCAAGCGGCGATCGAGCAAATTTCACGATCGCGATCGGCTGGAAAATGATAGGAAATCGGATTTTGAAATCTCGAGATCGGCTCAACCCTAAAAGTGACTTTTTCCTATAGAGAAGCATTGACTAGGGTTGAGCGGGATCGGGAAAGATCGGATACCGATCGGCGATCGAGCAAATTTCATGATCTGGATCGGCTGGAAAATGATCGGAAATCGGATTTCAAAATCGATCCTGAAATCTCAAGATCGGCTCAACCCTACTATCTACATTCTTTGAGGCCACAAGAAGTTTCATCTTCTGTACAATAGACTGCCTCTCCATGCGGCGCAGACTTGTTGCTTACCTCTCCCTCTAATAGGAGTCATCCAAGAGCTAAAGACGTGTTATCGATGTTCCAAGCGAAGAACAATAGGCTGTAGATTCTTACTTACACCAGACATTACCCAAGATGCTTAGCCACAGATCCGACAAATATCTGACATTCAGTATTTGCACAAAAATCACATTTGGACATGAAAAATTCATCGGCATTATTATCTATTTAATATGAAATGGGGCCGAACAAATAACGCGGAGCCGCATTAACATTCCGGCGTCACCTCCTAACTCCATCATTAGCCAAATGGCAAATCTCTTCCTTCAGATCTCCGCTATGAAATGGGCACTTTATCTAATTCTTTCATTTTATCACATTACTTCAAAGAGCCGCGAACAAATAATTAACAATGAAACATTTATGTTATGATTAGAAGACGGCGAATTTAATGAGTGTGAACGGAGCAAGACAAAGCAGCGAGCCGCTGGCAGATGTCCCCGGCAGAACATTACATTACGTGGTGGGGTATTGTCACATCAGCCATGTATTGTGCTACGTGTTTGTACTGATGATGGAGAAGACAATGGCTGGATCACTTGTGGTGAAACATGATTATTACCATTATGAATAGGCGCAGATGTAGCAGAGCTGAGGGGCTGAATTGTGAATAAGTAAAGACCACCCAATAAGGTAGATGCGTCTTTAGCGATCTTGGAACCACTCACATGTCAGTACCAACACCGGGGCCAAAAAACTGTTCTCTTTGGTGGAAAGACGCTTCACGCGTCTTCTTCCGGCACTGGGGTCAAACTTCTACCCATCCAACCAGGGGCAATAACCCCGAAACAGCTGTCTATGGATGGATCTTCTTCCTTTTTGGAGGAGATGTTTAGCTTTAAAGGGATCCTATCATTAATAATGTATGGGGAACAGTGATGGAGCCATTATATTGTGTGGGAGCAGTGATGGGGCTAACATATTGGGGAAGGAGGATGTTAAAATGTGTGGGGAGTATTAAACCTTTAGAAGTCTTCTCTATGCCACCATTCTGTAGAAATCCCGGTTTTCTTCGGTATGCAAATAAGTTCTCTCGCAGCACTGGGGGCGGTCTCCAGCGCTCAAACAGCATTGGGGGCATCCCTAATGCTGCGAGAGAACTTTCCAGCGATGCCTCTATCTTATTCTGGAACGGCCTCTCTCCATGTCTTCTTCCGGCGCTGAGGTCAAACTTCTAAGCATGTGAAAATGGCCGTTTACACTAGGCGGCCATGTGCAGTCCGCTCTACCTGAGGCCCAATGGCAGAGCGGACTTGCGCATGCATAGAAGTTTGACCTCAGCGCTGGAAAAAGACGCAGAGAGAGGCCATTCCAGAATAAGATAGAGGCATCGCTGGAGAGTTCTCTCGCAGCATTGGAGACGCCTCCAGTGCTGTTTGAGTTCTGGAGACCGCCCCCAGTGCTGCGAGAGAACTCATTTGCATACCGGAGAAAACCAGGATTTCTACCGAATGGTGGTGCGGAGAAGACATCTAAAGGTAGGAGAAGAATAGCCTTTGTTAAGGCTATCCCTATGTGTTAGTCACAAAAAATTGCATCTCCTCCAAAAAGGAAGAAGATCCATCCATAGACAGCAGTTTCGGGGTTATTGCCCCTGGTTGAATGGATGAGAGGTCATAGACTTGAATCAAAAGGGTATATAGTGGCCTGTAAATGGTACGTAGTGTCTCTTCTGAACCACGTTTATGTACTCTGTTTTGCACTGATAACCCTGGGTGGGTCTCTCCTTTTGGAGGAGATATTCTGGTTTGCCTGGTACTGCAACACTGTTTCTTTGAAGAGAATAGAGATGACCTGCAATACCATACAAAGCCTGTGGATGAGGTGGCACTGTTTTTGAATAAAGTAGCCTTCCCTTTCTAATATTGTGCAACTGTTTTAAGGAACTGAAGGATTTGAAGGAATATTTGCCAGGAATTACTTATACAATACTTATGCACTGAAAAACCTCGGTTGCATGGAATGGAAACCTGGGTGTCACATGAAAAGGGTAAGCGGAGGGTTGACTTTGGCAGCCAAGTGCAAATCTGGACCCCTCTGCCACATGGCCCGCACCATTGCCACCAGTCATCTAGTCATATCATACTTGCCAGTATCTCAATACTTAGTTCTCGAAGGATGAAAATTTTTGGGCAACGCAATATCCCTTAGGGCTATTTCACAAGGGGCTAGGGACCACGTATTTTGGTCCTGATTTTGGCGCGGGAAGCTGCGTCAGAATAGGACCAAAATGCGCGTGCCACGACTGTCACGGCTTCCCGCTCTATAGTAGGTCCAAATGAATGAGCCTAGTCCGGAGGGTGCTGTCGCGAGGCGGACGCCGAGGCTGAATCAGCCACGGAATCCGCCTGAAGAAAGGGCAGCTCGCTTCTTTTTTCCGTGAGCAAGAACAAACCGCTAGCGGTCTGTTGTGAGGGGGCGGATTTTGAGGTGGATTCGGCATCAAAATCCGCCCCCTCTTGCCCCGTGTGAACGAGGCCTTATGGTTGCGGCTACACCCATTCCGAATATCACCATTCCCCCCCTTGGGCAATAAATGTGCAGGCCATGCTCCCTTTTGAGTTATGACTAGCACATAACGTGCCCAAGTCATATATAAAGTGACTGCTACTTTGGTGTCCCGGCTGATTTTTTTGCTTTTCTGGGAGTCAGAGAGATCACCCCGTTTTTCGGTATGTGAGTTGTCGAGTATGAGTCATAGTCTATGGGGTGGAATTACGCATTGACGCTCTTTTTGTGGCATGGATGTTGAAGAATATGGGG
This sequence comes from Leptodactylus fuscus, assembly GCF_031893055.1. Lineage (NCBI taxonomy): Eukaryota > Metazoa > Chordata > Amphibia > Anura > Leptodactylidae > Leptodactylus > Leptodactylus fuscus. The sequence continues at coordinate 262,055,700 of NC_134266.1, forward strand.
CTTCTAACCCGTGTCCCATCCACTTTTGGCTGGTGTAACTATGTAAGGGGCTTATGGAATAACTGTGTCATTTGTCTGATCTTCTGCTGCCATCTACTGCTGAAAGACTAAATTGCAGGGCAAATCTATTCACAAAAGAACCCCCCCTACAGCTCAGAGAAAGATGGTATGTTCCAGAGAGGAAAAGCGTGTGCATACAGGAAGCTGCAGGCAGAAGGGGGACACATGTCATGCTAGGAGGACCTGCTGCAGGCTGCTTTGCCCATTAAGGACTTTCCTTTGCTGAACAAGGACCCTGAGAGACTTCACTATTCCTGCCTTGTGTCAGCTTGTAAACAGAGGTATGTTGGAGTGTGAGTAGAGTGAGGGGCCATACAGCTCGGTCAAACATTAAAGCAGCTTTGTGTGCTGGAAGACAAAGCAGGCCCTGCCTGGAAGATAAAGCAGGCCCCTGCCTGGAAGATAAAGCAGGCCCCTGCCTGGAAGATTAATAAGGTGCACCTTGTTACTGACTTACTTTAAGAGAGGCCTCTCCTAGCCAATGCATACAGGTTCTAACTAAAGACACTAGAGGGGTAACTACCACTATTTGTTGTGCGCACTGTCATATTGAAGTTATATGTTTTGCTTAGCTACTGTATACTTATTTCTTACCTTCTCTCCCGTTCCCATTCCCTTCCCCTCCTTTCTTTATTAAACTGTTATATATTGTTATTCCGTGGCTCTGTGCAGTTACTGCGTATATCATCACCTGCTCCCCATTACAACTACGCCACTGGTTCCACAATCCGCACCCACATCTGCAGCCAATTCCTCTGTGTGAACTTACCCTTAAATAGGTCATGAAGTCAGAAGTTTAGTTTAGTGCGTAGCTTTGAGCGTGAAGAGTAGGGTTGAGCGATCGGGATCAGGAAAGATCGGATCCCGATTGCTGATCGAGCAAATTTCATGATTGGGATTGGGATCGGCTGGAAAATGATTGGAAATCGGATTTTGAAATCTCAAGATCGGCTTAACCCTACTGTGTATATAATATAAAATTAGGGTTGAGAGATCGGGTTTGGGAAAGATCGGATTCCGATCGGCGATAGAGCAAATTTCACGATCGGGATTGGCTGGAAAATGATCGAAAATCGGATTTTGAAATCTCAAAATCGGTTCAACCCTACTGTATATATAATATACAATTAGGGTCGAGCGATCGGGATCGGGAAAGATCGGACCCCGATCAGCCAAATTTCATGATCACGATCGGAATCTGCTGGAGAATGATTGGAAATCAGATTTTAAAATTGATCCTGAAATCTCAAGATCAGCTCAACCCTACTGAAGAGGGTTTCTGGGACTTGTAGTACTACACGAAGGTCTTTCTAGTCTATTCCAGAGCCCTGTTAAGCTGTCTGCTCTCTACCTTTAGTATAGAATGGAAATTGTTTCATCTTAGGCCAGACTTAGAATCTCGCCAATCATCTGTAGATTTTCAGAAATGCTTTTCAAATCGCTGTAGGAGACGTTTCCATTTTCCCAGGCGACGAATGCATTCAATACGGTTTTCATGCAATGTCCTATTACGGGGTTTTTTGTCACCCTCGGAACAGTTAAAAGCTTTTTTAATAAAAGAAACAGAAATATCTGAGAACATATTCTTTACTTACATCGATTCCAAGGAGCTGAGGTTTTTTTCTTAACAGGTTAAATCCTTCTAAATTGCTAAGTAGCCGAGCAAACTTTATCCTAGCGTATCATTATAGAGAAACAGGACCTGGGGGGGGGGGGGGGGGGCAGGCCGACCTTGGTGGGAGGCAAGTGAGCATTTAATGATATGACGCACGGTAGGAGGTCACTTGTCAACCACAGGGGTGGTGGAGTATATGTGGGTCAAGTAGGCATTTCCTTAGATCCCCTATAATGAGCTAAGCACATGGCAGTGGGCGCCAAATCGTTTATTCTCCCCCGACCATGTAATAAAATAAAATACAAAAAGTACTAGAAGTCTTGGACAAATTCTAACAAAAATACATTTAGGCCATATTCAGTATGACAAGTGTGGGGAATCGCTCAGGTAGATGCTTGGAGCAGTGCAGGAAACAGGGACACGGACTCTGGGTTGCACACAAGTTCAGGCTTTATTCACTTGTAGTGCATTCACTGCTTTTGCAAAAGCACAAAATAACCAAAAAACAAAAACCTTCTCGGCTGAGAACTCACATAAACATAAGGAACTTTTCCCTGACTATACAGAAGCCTGGCTACCAGACTCCCACCTTGGCAACAACAACGGGTGGTACAGTACCTGCTCTGTAGATTTGGTCTGGACAGGTCAGCTCTGTCAGTGTGGTGCCACACTCCTAGTCCTCACACACAGACCAGACTATTATCAGGCCTTGATTAGTCAGCTAACCTCCCTGGTGTGGGTCTTTACCATACACCCTTTAGCTGCCTGGCTGGAATATACCTGTTTTCCCAGACCACACCCTTCACTCTCTCACACAAGGTACAGCTTATTTAATGCTTCTGGACAAAGTTGAAGTTATAGGTGTTGCAGAAGTAGCAGGTACATTCGAGTCCTGGTGCCCAAGTGGGCCCAAAGGCCCCTGTGCTGTCTTGCTAGTATGAAGGTAGGGTCGTGTTATGGGCTGTGTTTTAAGCAGGGTGTCATATATGTCAGGGTATCAGCAGGTAAGATAGTTGTCAAGGAGGGCTGACAAAATAATTTGACAAAAATCCGGGTGTAAAGTTGGTCACACATTAGATTAATTTTGACTTCATCGGGACAGGTTGACCATCTTATATGTAGGCGGCCTCATGACTCTTCCTCAGCTGCAGATGTACAGCAAGGAGGAAAGATATCAGCAACGATCTTAGTGAAACAATTGTTGCTACCCATTAATTTGGGAAGGGTTATAAGGCCATTTTCAAACTATTTGAGGTCCATCAATCGACAGAGATGAAAATTATTCGCAACTGGAAAATGGAGTCTATAGAAGTCTATTGTACAATTTCTGAACTAGGTCTCTGTTTACACTGCACTTGTATGTTATGTAGAAAATGTTAATTCAATGAGGTGCCCAATTTCTGTGGCTGCAAAACAAGCTGAAATCATTATCCTTCCACCACCCTGCTTGACAGGTATGTAGTGTTTGTGCTGAAATACTGGGTTTGGTTTTGGTGAAACATGACGCAGTATGTTATGGGCAAACATGTTCCAGAAGTCTTGTGGATTGTTCTGATACAATGTTGCAAACATAAGCTGTATGTTGTGCTGTCATGAACTTGAACATTTAACTTGCTATCTGAGTTGTGCAGAGTCTTAGATGTAGGTCTTGGGGCTTTTTGCCATTGACCTTGGGCTTAATTTATTATGGGAAGAATGTCTTTTACAGTTGTCAATTATCTCTCCGTAGAATGATTGACTTCAATTAGCTTTACAACGCTTCCAATACTGATGGGCAGCAACAATTCCATCACTAAAATCATTGCTGATGTCTTTCCTCCTTGGCAAAGTGTTAACACATGGCTGAATGGTCCAGCTCAGCAAACTGCCAAAACTTCTGCTTTTACAGAGGTGGTCACAGCACCTGGCTGCCACTTACCCTCTTAATTCCTATGGAAGTTGTAAAAGTGTACTTTTCATACACTGCATCAGCATTTTAGTTAAAGTAATTGTACGGCGGATATTGGGTCTTTAAATATACCACCCCACGGGTCACTAATGTCCCTGATCAGAGTCACCACTGATCACCGGCATTAACTCTCTATAAAGTTTGCCTATGGCAATCCTCCATAGATATATATGCAAAGTTGTACTGCAGTCTATGGCACAAGATGTTAAAAAAAAACCTTAAGCCTTCCCGTGTCTGTAAATGGCCGAGCCACAAACATAGAAAAATATTGTTCCAGATGGTAAATAATGTAGTGAAAAAAAAAGATTGCCAAAAAAGATGCCTTACACCGCCCCATATTCATAAATACAAAAAAAGTCATGGGTGCCCGAATATGGTGACTCCAAAAAATTTTTGCCCAGGTTTTGGATTTTTGTTACACTGTTGGCAAAAACATGGCAAAAACTAATAACGCTGAAGCCCCACGTTGCAGATTTTGTTGCGGTTTTTTGAGCCAAAGCCAAGAATGGCCACAAATGGAATGGGAAATATATAGGAAGTTCTTAAACTTCTAACTTCTGTTCAATCCACTTCTGGCTTTGGCACAAAAAACCGCAACAAAAAATCTGCGTTTCAGCAATGTGGGGCCTCAGCCTTAATGGGGAATTCCCGTAATCGTAACCATCCTGCGAAATATCTGCAACAAATATCCGGATCCGCTATGCGGTGGAGGGGTATGGGGACTCTTGTAGGCACCAGGGCTCAGTTACTATTGCACACTTGGTATGTTCTCCATAGCCTTAAAACCGGTAGTGAATTATCCCACGCAGGGTTAAATACACTTCCAGCTCTGCTGCATGAGGTCATTCCTAAGTTAAACAATGAGTGTGAATTATGGCTGTAATTGGGTGACTGTTCTCTAATTCCAAACTTGCCGAGCTGGTAGAAAGTTCTCCTTTTATGTCATCGGTGGCAATAAGATCTAAAGGAATTCATTCATGGGCTCCCATAACGCAGTCATTTACGGCTGCACTGTGAATATTGCATTCCAGCTCGCCGTGTTAATGCAGCTTCATGAATAGCGTCCTGTAACTTAACCCTGTGCATTTCTAGAGCGAAAGAAAAAGTCCCTTGTACTGGATGGTCACACGAGACTCAAGGTGGTACAAAATAATCTTACAACTCTAGTACATCGGTATTTATTCATGAAGTGTTGCACAATATTAACCATTAACAGGGTCTTGGGAGAAAGGGAGAGGAGTGAGGAGCCAATGTCAGGCCACGTGGACTTCCTAACCTAAGATGGAGCCTTCACGTTTTGGAACTGGATGCAGTGTCAGAATCCTTTGGTGGACATAATAATGGGCCAGTAGAAGACAACCATATTTGAAGACTACTGTGGTCTCTTTTCTTGGGGTTGTTGAATGTTGGGACCCAGAATACTGTTATCTGTTGGGCCCAAGGAACCTAAACCAAAGTAAAGAGTGCCATGAGCAAGTCTTTTTAGCTGCCACAGGTCTCCTGCCTATTATTCATACCCAACATCAAGGTTGCCCCATGATCTATCAGTCTGGAGACAACTACAAAGGTGTTCCCTGAGGAAATCGATAGCACCATTATCTATACCCCCTCTTCACTGCACCATTGAAGGGTTTATGGGAGGTGGGAAAGAAAAAAGTGGCCACCGTGACCAGAGCGTGACAAAGCCGGAGACCAGAGTCACCATCTTAAATGTAACTCCTGCCACTACAACATTGCAATTGTCCCACCAGGCCCTGGGTTGTTGCATGTGCGGCAAGTAATATTTTGCAGATATGTAGTGCAGAAAATAATAGAGATGTCCATTTTTCCTCTCTTACACTAGGCTGACAGTTTCCTATTTGTAGGAGAAGCGTAGATGAAGGCCCATGGGCCTGAGTGCTCTTTCATTCTCTGTAAGGGGGCATTCACACGGAGTAACGCCGGGCGTGTATCACAGCCGTACACGCCGGCATTACGGCAGACTGCCAAACACTTCCCATTCACTTCAATGGGAGCGCTCGTAACAGCGGCGTTTACGAGCGCTCCCATTGAAGTGAATGGGAAGTGTTTGGCAGTCTGCCGTAACGCCAGCGTGTACGGCTGTGATACACGCCCGGCATTACTCCGTGTGAATGCCCCCTTAGAGGGTAAAGGGCAAAGGTAATATCTCTGGTGGTCTTGGGTAGTTATGAGGTTATTGTTTAGTATCCTGGTGGTCTAGGGCATTGAAGATGGTTAATGCCCACATCTTTGGTTGGCTATGGAGTAGAAGTGGTCAATAACTGAACTGTGAAGTCTTTAGCATTCATGAGCACAGTATCATTCTCACTAGTGATCTTGGGTGTTAAAGTGGCCAATACCTAACTACCTAATTTTTGATGGTCCTAGTTAAAGGGTTTGTCCCATGAAAAGCATCCTATCTATACTGCTAGTCTATGTGGATTTAAGACTTTTCCTAAATACATTGCTTTATCAAAACTGCTTTGTTGGGCCGCTATCTTAATTTATTCACTTCATTGTTTACACTCAGTTTCTATAGCCACTGGGCTTATCTGCTCAGTTCCCAAGGACCATTTTATTAGGGCCGGGCCGCGGGGCCCCACTAAGCGCGGGGCCCCGGGCGGTTGCCCGGCTCGCCCGGCCCTGGATCCGCCCCTGTATCTGAGTCGTGTAGAGTCGTGTACAGTCCAATACTAATGGGCAGCAACAATTCCATCACTAAAATCATTGCTGATGTCTTTCCTCCTTGGCAAAGTGTTAACACACGGCTGAATGCTCCAGTTCAGCAAACTTCCAAAACTTCTGCTTTTACAGAGGTGGTAACAGCACCTGGCTACCACTTACCCTCTTAATTCCTATGGAAGCTGTAAAAGTGTACTTTTCATACACTGCATCTGCATTTTGGCCTACTTTTAGTTAAAGTAATTGTACGACGAATATTGGGTCTTTAAATATACCACCACACCGGGTCACTAATGTCCCTGATCAGAGTCACCACTGATCACCGGCATTAACTCTCTATACAGTTTGCCTATGGCAATCCTCCATAGATATGTATGCAGAATTGTACTGCAGTCTATGGCACAAGATGTTAAAAAAACCTTAAGCCTTCCCGTGTCTGTAAATGGCCGAGCCACAAACATACAAAAATATTGTTCCAGATGGTAAATAATGTAGTGAAAAAAAAAGATCAAAATGGCCAAAAAAGATGCCTTACACCGCCCCATATTCAGATATACAAAAAATTCATGGGTGCCCGAATATGGTGACTCCAAAATTTTTTTTCCCAGGTTTTGGATTTTTGTTACACTGTTAAAACATGGCAAAAACTAATAACGCTGAAGCCCCACGTTGCAGAAACACAGCTTTTTTTGTTGCAGGTTTTGTTGCGGTTTTTTGAGCCAAAGCCAAGAATGGCTACAAATGGAATGGGAAATATATAGGAAGTTCTTAAACTTCTAACTTCTGTTCAATCCACTCCTGGCTTTGGCTCAAAAAACCGCAACAAAATCTGCAACAAAAAAGCTGCATTTCCGCAATGTGGGGCCCCAGCCTTAATGGGGAATTCCCATAATCGTAACCACGCTGCAAAATATCTGCAACAAATATCCGGATCCACTATGTGGTGGAGGGGTATGGGGTTCCTGTAGGCATAGCAACACCCCTGTATTGTTCTCCATACTCAGTGGCGTAACTACCGCCGTAGCAGCAGAGGCAGCTGCCACAGGGCCTGTGACATTAGGGGCCCGGTGACAGCCGCTACTGCTGCTATCATTATACTTGAGGGTCTTTTCGGACCTCCGAGTATAATGATTGGCGGACCGGGAGAGGTAAGAAACATAAAATACACTGTTACATACCTCTCCATGATCCTGCCAGGCCTCCTTCCTTGTTGTCTGATGTCTCTGACGTCACATGAACCTGGCCTGCGTCCTGGGTCATGTGACGTCTGACGTCTTTGCAGAAGGACGGCAGCGGAGGCCGACAGTGTAGGAGCCGGGGGACAGGTAAGAAACAGTGTTTTTTTTATGTTTTTATTCCCCCGGGTCTCCGATTATTATACTCTGGGGTCTGAAAAGACCCCAGAGTATAATAATTGTTTATGGGTGTCCACAGTGGAGCATAATACTGTGTGCAGGGGCCACTATGGGGGATAATACTGTGTGCAGGGGCCACTATGGGGGATAATACTGTGTGCAGGGGCTACTATGGGGGATAATACTGTGTGCAGGGGCCACTATGGGGGATAATACTGTGTGCAGGGGCCACTATGGGGCATAATATGGGCCGCTATCTTAATTTATTCACTTCATTGTTTACACTCAGTTTCTATGGCCACTGGGCTTATCTGCTCAGTTCCCAAGTGACATAGTTGCCTGCTCTCAGGGGGGGAGGGAGGTGCTGAGTGCTGGGAGCAGCTCTGAGCTGTGTATGTCTGACAAGCAACGGAGCTCCTCAGATAGGGGAGGGGGGAGGTGAGAGCTTCGGCATTTCTGATTCTGGTTTAATTGAATTTGGCTGATAAGGGCTGAGATAAGGAGTCAGTTTCCTCTGTATGTCATGCAAACTGACTCAAATCCAGTTCTGCTACATCAGCCTCTACATCAGCTTCATACTGTGGTAATGCATTTACAACCAATCCCTCATTACTGACTGCAAACATAGCAGATAGCAAGTGAAACCCTGCCCACCAATGTGCCAAGAAAACCAGGAAGTGAAAGGAGCACAGAAGCTGCAGGTTGGTGAACAAGGGTTATGGAAATACCCCTTTAAGGGTGAATGGGCAATGGTAATGTCGGTGAAGGAGAGGTTACGGCCAACAACCTTTCTTTGCTAGGGTATTGAAGTAGTCCTTGAGATCTGGAGCATTGAATGGACCAGTATCATCATCCCTGATTGTCTAGGGTACTGAAGTATTTATTGCTAATAGCCATGGTGATATAGGGTCTTCAAGAGGTCAATAGCAACATCTCAGGGGTCTCAAAGACTAAGGTGGTCAGTACTACCATCTCTACGGCATTGAGCTGGTCAATTCTGACATCTTTGGTATTCTAAGGAGGCTTTAGTTTTATCCCCTGGCAGGAAGATAATCAAATTTCTTTTCATTGTCTTTTTGGATCATAGAAGGCATGGAAATGAAAACCCCTACAATGCCAGGGGGTCACTGGTCTTACCAACGCGGACAGTATCTCGAGACCAGGATTCCAAGGTGTTTGGAGTGGTGGGTCAGTAAAACCCAGTTGTTGGCGCACCAAATTCAGTTGGAGTGCAGATTATCAAGAGTGCCAACCAACTAAGGATAAACTGGGTCAAGAGAAGCTCTTAGGGGGGTCCAAGTACCGAAAAAATTGTCTAAAGATGGTGGAAACAGCCCCAATAGTGTTGCCAGGGAAGAAGGAGACCCTCGTTGTATTGGCCAGGTAGCTGAAGGTAGTCTGTGGTGGGTAACAATTCTAGTAAACTGTTCAAAGAGTTGTTATCCCTTTTCCAATTTCAGTAAGGAACACTTCCGAACCCGGTTTACTTGTCTCTCACTGAGTCCATCCCCTGCACCTGATAGATGTAGATAAGTCTTTATGGCCATAACCAAACAACTGCAGAGGATCGTAAGCGCTCTGCCCAAATCCTAAAGGTGGAGGTTTCTAAAAGTTTGCTTGTTTGCTGTTACTTCTGATCAGAAAGCATTTCGGCTGGAAGTCTGGAGATTCCCTTCACGAATTGCTATGGATTTTCAGACAGAAGACATTTTCTGCTGCGTATTCAGCTTTTGGCTTCAGGGCTATCAATGATGGATAAGATTTAAGGATTTCAGCTGTAGGACACGTGAACACTGCAGATAGATCTTTGTATAGTACATTGCAGAACATTCACCTGATGCTTCATTTGTTCCTGCCGTTCTTTGTGACAATGTTCTTCTGTATGTTCTGTATTCCGGTGAATGATATTTGGTAGGTGTATGCAAATATAGGCAATTTTCTTAAATTCCCTGATGGCTGTGTGATCTGAATGTCTTCAGAACAGCTGATTCATGAGGAGGTCAGCCTTTGGATACGATAGGCCAAAAACAGAAACCCTGGACAACTCATCTAACATTGCAGAATCCAGTGTACAACTGCGGTGCCCAGGGCCCATCAATAAATCTAATTGTGGGGTCCAAGGCCCTAGTCTAAGGCCCTGACCGGTAGCCACTGCCTTAGACTAGGGCTCTCGTAGCTCCACGAGTGTGGACTAAGTAGAAGACCAAAGCAGTTACAAGATTATTGGGACCCCAAAGCCATGTTTGCCAACTTCCCCAAAACATCACGGATGTCCTACTATCCTCTCAGAAGAGTGGGGACGAAGCTCCCAGACCCAGTGATATGCCCTGGCCTCCGCAATCTTCAGGTCTCATTATATGTGGCACTTTATGTGGTGGTCAAAAAAGTGGCATAGTTGGTAGATCTTGTGCCCACGTCAAAAGGAGGATACACCAGAAATGGACGGTGCAATATAAATATGTAAATAAATAAATATGCATACATAAAGGGAAATAAACCCAACCCCTCCCCCGATATCCATGGTTGCCAGGTCTCTATAAATTTATATTGCTTATTCTTAAGATAGGCAGTCACGCAATACATTATTGTAATATTATTACAATACAATAGTGGCAGAAGATCTGAAGGGTTGAGTTAGTTAGGAAGGGCTAGCAGTGAGTGGGCTAGCTATGAAACAGGGAGGGGGTGTGAGTGAGAAAGGGAGGGGGAGGGAGTGAAAGAGGGAGGTGGTGTGAGTCAGTCTGAGTGAGGCATAAGGCATCCAGGTAGTTGTAGGGAAACACAGAACAGGAAGATGACCATGTAAACAAATGCAGAAGATGCCAAAAGCTCACAGAGAAACCCAAAAATCACTGAAAGGGATCCTATCATTAAAATGCATTTTTTTCCTGGGTACCACGTCGGAATAGCCTTAAGAAAGGCTATTCTTCTCCTACCTTTAGATGTCTTCTCCGGGCCGCCGTTTGTTATAAATCCTGGTTTTCGTCGGTATGCAAATGAGTTCTCTTGCAGCACTGGGCGCTCAAACAGCACTGGGGGTGTCCCCAATGCTGGGAGAGAACTCTCCAGCGCCACCACCATCTTCTTCAGGAGTAGCTTCTCTTCGTGTCTTCTTCTGGCGCTGGCTTCAAACTTCTAGGCCTCAGGCAGCCGATTGCGCATGCCTGCTGGCCACAAGAAAATGGCCGCTTACAATACTGTGCTGTGAGAGAACTCATATCTTTAACACACTGCTAAAGATATTTGGGTGTCCTTAATAACCTATTAGTAGCACTAACAAACCTTTTTTTAAAAAAAAATTTTGCCTGGAAAATCCCTTTAAGTAAAGAATACCTATATCTTTTAATGGGCCAATCACTGTGACTAAGCAGGAACAAGGCTGATGAATGGGCTTAATGGGGGGGGAGCCTCGTGCTGCGGACGCCGGGAAGAAGGAGTGTGAAAAAGGGGCATGTCACTTCTTTTTCCGCTAGTGGAAAAAAGAAGCGGGCGGCTCCCATTGAAGTCAATGGGAGCCATTTTTGGCAGTGGATTTTGAGGCGTATTCTGCGTCAAAATCCGTTGCCATAAGACTCCCTGTGAATGAGCCCTAATTCTCCAAAGACCCAATTTCATTGGATCTTCACATTTCTCCAAATTGCCCTCTGACATCCAGTTACTCCCTCTCAAAAAAATCTTTTGTGCAAAATTTCCCGACTAAAGGGGCCGCACACACATTGCAGAAAAATATATGCAGCAGACACGCTATGGATTCCACAACCGTTGCGGTTTTGGAAATCGCTGCATGTCAATTATATCTATAGAAATGTCGGTAGTTTTCCTATAGGTGAAATGCACTGTGATGCGTTGCCACTTCGGTTTTTCCCGTAAGTGATTTTTTTACTGGGGCCCGCTACATGGGGCCACATACCCACGTTTTGAAAAGCAGCATGAGAGGTGGCAAAAATAAAAAGTCACAATTTTTGGTATGTATGTTCATCTGCACCAAATATTGAAACTTTTATCATACACTTTACACCAGAAAGTGCCCTAAAATGTACGGAACATCCTCCATAGGCTGCTCAATATTATGTACAAAGCCTCTCTGTATATAATGCAGTGAATGCATAGCTCCCAACTGTCCAGCATTTTGCGGGACAGTCCCGATTTTAGACTTCTGTCCTGCGGTCTCGCAAGGCTTACTGCATGTCCCGCTCTGCCCCTCAAGTGTTTTGCTTATTAACAAACTTTCCCCTGATCAGCATACGCTCTTGTAACAGATAAAAGGTTGTAATTGCGATAAGAGCGGGAGGTGATCAGGGGGAAAGTTTGAGTCCTATATTTAGAAGGACCTGTGTATCGCGTGCAGTCCGGGAAGAGATGGAGAGATGTGTGGTCTAAGGTACTGGGGATGGTGGATTTGAGGTGCAGGGTGGACTGTGTGTGGGGGAGAGATGTGGGGTGCAAGGTGGACTGTGGAGGGTGTGAGGTGCAAGGTTGACTGTGTGTGTGGGATAGATGTGGGGTGCATGGGTGTACTGTGGGGGGAGAGTTGTGGGGTGCAGTGTGTACCGTGTGGGAGGGATGTGGGGTGCAAGGTTGACTGTGGGTGGGAGAGAGATGTGGGGTACATGGGTGTACTGTGGGGTGCTTGGGTGTACTGTGAGGAGACAGATGTGGGGTTCGGGGGTGCTAAATTTGCAGCGGTCCACCCACATTTTGTCCCTCTTTCTGTCCTTTAAAATTTGGGAGGTATGAGTGAATTCACTGTACTTGGCTGAGGAGCCCAGAGGCCTAGTCAAGTCCGCTCTGTTTCATGAACACATGGTTACACCCTGGCTCGGGCGCCAACTTGAGGGGCTGACTGATTCCACAGTGGCCCAGTTTATGCTTATCAATACCTGTGACAGGCTTAACACTAACAGGCAGCCTACTAGGCCCCGCTTCATGTCCTGTTACCATGGCACCCATTAGCACCCTGCGGCTCGGTTGGGGTGACAGAGGGGGCCTCTTTCCTCTGTCTAGGTGCAGCAGTGGGTATAGACATGGCATCTATAGGGTATACGTCCAGGATTGGAGATCTCTCTGGTTCCTATGCGTAGCACATAGTTAATACATACCGTAAATGTATGACAGTGTAATAATACAGACATATTACAACCCTCTGAGCTGTGGTTATTTCTTGCTGAACACATTTATAACTTCCTAATCTGATAGAGGAACACAATAGTGATGGCCGCAGATAAAACCACAGACAGCACATATTTCTATTACCAAATACCAACTTCATCTGATAATGTAAAATAAGGTTTTCCGCCGACAGAACGAAACAATCCAAAGGTTACGATCTGCATGATTTACCGTCATGTCTGACAGATCTCCATCCAATGCAACAATAATCTCCCTACTATATCCTATATACTGAAATAACTGTAGTATGGTTTGTGCGTGCAAAGGAGGCCGCCATATTGTCTGCACAATGCTATAGGTTTAGACGGGGCTGTCTCTGTTGGCCTGTAGGAAGGTAAATGGCAGCCCTAGTGGAAAGTGTAGCTATAAGCAATGTGGAGGTATCGGTTGTACCTTATACCTGAGGGGTCCGCAGGCCGTGTGAGATAACACCAGTATTCTAAATGGTGCATTATACATACTAAGCCAAGAAGTGGCTCCAAGTAAGGAAAAGTGTGCATGTTCGGGGCCGTAAAAAAACCTCATAGTTCATAGCCCTATGCCATACATGCCCTCAACGAACCCATTCATGTTATTATAAGCCTGCCGGTCCCCGAGCAGACGAATAGCGCTCTGGTGGCCTAGACCACTGAGCACGGGCAGGAGAAGCCAGGGCAGGCAGGCCCTGGCCAGGGGACGAGCACAACGCAGCAAAGAGCCGTTCCTCCAACACCCGGCCTCCGTGCACGGCCACAGCAAAGAGAACCAATGCTACCAACGCATCCATGTCAGACATAGTGACGACCAACGTCTACCTGGTGACTAAACTGATTGACCCAGTGCTCACCCTAACACTGCCTTATAACACCTTGGACTCCACACCCTTTTTTCCCAATCGGCATCAGTTGGCCTCACCGTGACCTGATCCTCCCCCAGTCATGTAGTCCTTATCCCCTAGTGTATAGGGCCTTGTCTTACCTGAAAACAGATGGGAATAGGACCTGTCCTGAGTTTTGCCCACAGCCCTGCTCCCTATAACACATGGTCGACTGTATGGGGCAATAAGAAAATAATACACAAAAACACAGCTAGCATGCTGATATGGTGCATGGTCATTCATGTGAAGTCCAGTACAGATAATGCAGATATAGTGGTTAGGAGAATATGGGATAATACTGTGCTATAGGGATTTAGGATATCGTCTAACCCTAATCCTAGCAGACCCAGTTTGGGTGAAACGTGAATGTTGAGTATACTTAGTTTTGAAACCAAAAAGTTTATAGTGCGCTAAAGTGGTTGAATTATTGGGCATTCCCAGAAAATATGGAAGACAGTAACTGCGTATCCACAGGCTTTCCAACATGACGGGGATGAAGATGGGTAGATTTTGGACAGGACTTGGCGTTTGATGGCGTTTTTACCCTGCCTTGCTAGTTTCTCCAATTTGATGAGGTGGGACATGGGCAAGGCCATTGGCCATGCCACGTCTGTTGTCATTTACATAGTTCATAATTGCTATATCTGGCCTAGATTTCCAATGAGGTGCAGAACATGGTGGTACAGGAGCAAAAGAGCAATGAAGTGGGACTTGGCAGCCAACGTAAACGGGAGATTCCACACAACAGAGGCAAACCGGCCAAACCCCCCGCATCCTGCTGGCTGCCTACGGGAAGGGGCTTGACACGACAAAAGCCAGTAAGCTCCACAGACTTGGAGAGAGAAGGCCTGGATTCAGGGGTCTGCACTTTTTTCCGTTCGGTGGCATAAGGAGGAGGAGGTTGGGGTAAATGTTCAGAGAGGAGCCCCATTTAAAACTTTGGTACAGAACCTGGTTTTACTGTGCAGTTTCAAAGGACTGGAAAAGGGACAGAATGCGCAGTGTGGAAAATCATGCCCCACCCACTTCTACTTTGACTCCACCCATTCCTATCAATTTATCTATGTGCGCCCACACAGTCTAACACCCCTACAGTCACCCTGACATGGTATATCCCCACATTATAATGTCCCCCTCCATTTGTCCCCACAGTTTAACGTCCGCCTCCAGTTGCCCCCACATTAGTATTCATAGAAAGTATACAAAAAGAGAAAAACATGGCCCGCACATCCCAATCTTATACATTGATCTAGTAGTGCTTCTCAGCAAATTCTACAATACTGAACATGAGGTTCTTAGTATACATATTGATCAAGGTGTATAAGCCCACTAGCCACTTCACGGCGACCTCTTTATAGTGGGTCCCTACTCTACTGGGTGTGGTGCCGCACAGCGACCGCCACAACCGTAACACGGCGCCCACAGGGCGAGCGACCCAGCGGTCCGGCAACACCCCTGCCACCAGACCAAGCTGTGCGGCACCACACCCAGTAGAGTAGGGACCCACTATAAAGAGGTCGCCGTGAAGTGGCTAGTGGGCTTATACACCTTGATCAATATGTATACTAAGAACCTCATGTTCAGTATTGTAGAATTTGCTGAGAAGCACTACTAGATCAATGTATAAGATTGGGATGTGCGGGCCATGTTTTTCTCTTTTTGTATATTTCCGGTAAGTTTCTTCCTTCACCATTTTTTTTGTTTTGCCTTGGTACCAGCACTCCCCCCATTTTGCCCAGGTGTTTTTAATTAGCAGGAGACTGCAAAAAGGGACCCACCTACTAGCTCTCAGTCCTCTGACTGGGGCAATATGGTAAGGTGAATTTTTGAGATCTGTTCACATGGTGTGGTGTTGCGTGGTGTCTGCTGCTTCTGTGGTGCGGTGCCCATGGGGCGGCGCGGCCCGGAGCCCTGGGGGCTTGGTCTGGTGGCAGGGGTGTTGCCGGACCGCTGGGTCGCTCGCCCTGTGGGTGCAGTGTTACGGTTGTGGCGGTCGCTGTGCGTCACCACACCCAGTAGAGTAGGGACCCACTATAAAGAGGTCGCCGTGAAGTGGCTAGTGGGCTTATACACCTTGATCAATATGTATACTAAGAACCTCATGTTCAGTATTGTAGAATTTGCTGAGAAGCACTACTAGATCAATGTATAAGATTGGGATGTGGGGGCCATGTTTTTCTCTTTTTGTGTATTCATAGAAAGTGTCCATGAAAAACAGGCATCCTGTTTTTATAGCCAAATATTTAAGCACCAAACATGTCAAGGGGCCGATATACAGTAATGAACCAGACAGACTCTTTTCAAGCAGTGAATTTATTAAGTTATATATATACAAATAAGGATATTATAAGAACATAAAATCTGAACATTACATACTATGTAAAATTTCACCATTTTTTAAAATTATTTTGTGATGCTGACAATTCCTGATTTCTCTGCCTCACCTGCTGCTTCAGAGCTTTGCTGTATAGACTAGGACAGTAGGAGTCACCTCCTGTATTCCACCACTTCCCAGAGACTGTAATGACAGGAGGTGCTGGGTCCTGGACCCTGACTAATCTGATATTGAAGATCTATCCCAAAAAAAAGTCTCCAATATAAATAACAGAGATGAGCGAATACTATTCGAAACTCTAGTTTCGAATACCTAGCTCCCATAGGAATGAATGGGAGCGGGCGAACTGCAAGGGGTTAAGCGTGGCCGCTCCCATTCATTCTATGGAGTTACCGCAGTTTCGAATACTATTCGCTCATCTCTAATAAATAACACAGAAAAACTTTTTAGGAAGAAAGTAGGGTCAGGTGGATATGACCACAAGATTATCCCTCCAAAAAGAGGACACTAGTGAGGTGTAATATATTGTCCTCATGGATAATAACATCAGAATTGAACTAGTTAGGGTATGTCCACACTGCCGTCATTGAAGTCCGTTGTTCTGATCTGTCATAGGACTAAAGAAACATGATGGAAGGAAGACTCCATCATGTTTTTATATTAGAATGAGCGTAGAACATGAGTCATTCTGTTAATGTTCATAACATTGCTCTGATCCTATGATGGGTCAGAACAACGGACTTCATGACATCAGTATAAACCTAGCCTAACTAGAACATGGCAAACTTTTCTTTTTCCAAAAGTTTTAACACATAAACACGTAGTAGGCATCAACAGATACTGCCCTGAGCATTGGGTACCATTAGTTGTAACCCATTAGGGTCTGCCGTGTTTTTTACATTGTAGTCAATGGGAACAGATGGAAGGGGTTCTGCCTATGCCTGTTACTCTACTATTGTTTATGTCTGTTGCTGTCACCTGTCATGAACTGTTACAACGGCAGTGTGAGCCTACCCTTAGTAAACTTGGCGGCAAGTACAGCTCAATTTCCTTGCAGCACCTCCACTGGAGAAAGTAAGCATTACATAGTGTCCATTAATGTATGAGGTTATGAGGAGTCCTCCAGAGCACTGTTTGTAGCCCCTCTTGCATCTGCATTACACAGGGGTCCTGAACATGGAGCTCCCCTCTCATAACTCAGAATAGGGTTTTTGAGAGCTTGTATGAGGATGAATACATCTTCTCGAGGACTTGGCACAGCCATGTGTTTCATGGTTACTCTATGGGTGCCATGTGAAATGAAGACTGGCAGACTCCCCCCACCTCCCTGCCTGCCTGGACAACTCCTTCAAACTAGCATATGTGTTCGTTCCAGTTCGTTGGCGTTCTCCAGGCCTCCGCTCAAAGTGTTTATTCTAGCCCGCAAGTCTTGGAACTAGATGGAATTCTTCTATTAATTGATATTTTTCACATTACGTTCAAATGCATTGTAAATATTACAGAGAAGCCCCATAAAAGGTGTTAACCATCTAACAAAAAGCATCTGGTAGCAAAAGAACATACGGTAGGGATCATAAAATGAACAAAAATACACTACGGAGGAGGCACGTCTTCTGTGTCCCTGCTGAGACAGGGCTTTGGCTTGGTCGTCAGCGGTTTTGGAAGCCATCTCTTACTGGAAGCACCATCTGTTCGCAGGGTGAAAACACAATATCCATTTACTACCTTGGGATTGGTTGTACTGTTGTACCAGATAATTATACTTTTTATATCTTACAGGCTCGCAGGTTATTGCCGGGGATCAGTACAAAAGCCGCAGACCGTGAATTTGGTAGACAGAATTTTGTGGCAGATGTTGCAGTTTATAATAAAACCGAGGTCTCTTCTGTATCAAACCGGCCCAGTGGATGGGTGAATGCAAAAAAATGATGTCTAGGTTTTAGGCGTGTACCATAAGAATGCTTTCAGAAGTAGAAGCGTTAATAATTTATTGTTGTGAATTAACAAAAAGCAGTGAAGGTCGAAAAGAAAAATGTAAATCCCATCAATATCTGGTGTGACCTTTGCTCCTCGGAGGAGGAGTCCCGGAAGTGATGATACGATCACCGCAGAGTCCTGATCTCAACATCATCCAGTCTGTCTGGGATTACTAGAAGAACAGAGGGCGGCAACACCAAATATTGATGGGATTTATGCTAGGTTCATATTAGCGTCACCTCTTAGGGTGATTTGCATTCCGCGAGTGAACATTTTGCGCGGCACTCCGCTCCGAATTAGGCCTGGATGAATTTGTCTAATTGGGAGGGAGCCTTGAGCCGCGGACACCACGGCTGAGTGAGCTACAGAATCTAAAGCAAGATAGGGCAGCTACTAGCTAGCGGAAAAAAGCAAGCAGCTCCCATTGAAGTCCCATTGGTTTTCGGCAGCAGATTTTGAGGTGGATTACGTGTCAAAATCCGCTGCCAAAAAAACTCAGACAGGCCCTAAGGGTGAACAGACCCTTAGGGGTCCCGAACAATGGAGAGGTGGACCACTAAAACAGCCATAACCCACAGAATCTGGTGGTCCCATTTGACTATAATGGGGTCTGTTGCCATACCCCCCAACTTTCAAAGGACAGAAAGAGGGACAGGATGTGTGGCGTGTCATGTATGCTGTGGCAAATTTAGCTCCACCCACTTCTATGTTGACTCCGTCCACCCTCATTCATTTTATGTGCCCCATCCTACAGTTACCCATTATATGTCCCCACATTATAATATTAATCTTCAATTACCCCACAGTATGAAGTCATTCTCCTGATGTCGCAGTTTAAACTAGGGGAAACTTAAAGGGGCTCTATCAGCAAAATCATGCTGATAGAGCCCCACATATGCGTGAATAGCCTTTAAA
Organism: Leptodactylus fuscus; assembly: GCF_031893055.1. Lineage (NCBI taxonomy): Eukaryota > Metazoa > Chordata > Amphibia > Anura > Leptodactylidae > Leptodactylus > Leptodactylus fuscus. The sequence goes on from NC_134266.1 coordinate 262,074,612, forward strand.
AAGGCTATTCAGGCACCGTAAATGTTATATTAAATTACTCCCCCCCCCCCCCCCCGTTTTAAAATAAAACCCTAAAACAGAATGTGATAAACTTACCAAATGTGCACAGGGGGCGGGCATTCAAGGTCCGACGTCTTCTTCATCCACGCCTCCTCTTCCTGGGAAGTCCTCGGGTCCCGTCTTCCTTGCTAAAAAAAAATGGCCTGGGCGCATGTGCAGTAGCCGTAGTAGAAGCAGCATGCTACTGCGCATGCGCCCAGGCCATTTTATTTAGCAAATATCAGTTCGCGAGCGCCGGAGGAAGACGGGACCCGAGGACATCGCAGGAAGAGGAGGCGTGGATGAAGAAGACGTCGGACCTTGAATGCCCCCCCACCGTGCACGTTCGGTAAGTTTATCACATTCTTTTTTGGGGTATTATTTTAAAACGGGGGGGGGGGGGGGGTAGTTTAATATAACATTTACGGTGCCTGAATAGCCTTTTTAGAGGCTATTCACGCATATGTGGGGCTCCATCAGCATGATTTTGCTGATAGAGCCCCTTTAAGGGGGGACATTAAACTGGAGCACATGGAGGGTGACATTAAACCGTGGGGATAGTTGGATGGGGACATTACACTGGGGGCAACTGGAGCCTGACATGTCCCCCTACAGCTACCCCCACGGTTTAATGTCTCTCTCCAGTTGCCCCCAGTTTAATATCCCTTTCCAACTTGCCCCCATTTTAATGTCATGCTGTATCTTCCCTCCTTCATCTGTCCCCAGTTTAATGCCCCTCCATCTGCCCCCATTTTAATGTCCCCCTTCATCTGCCACCAGCTTAATGTCCCTGCCATCTGCCTCAAGTTTAATTACTCCCTTCATCTGTCATCTATTTAATGTCCCCCCTTCATTTACCCCCAGTTTATTGTCCCCTCCTTCATCTGCCCTTAGTTTAATGTCCCCCTTCATCTGCACGCAGTTTAATGTCCCCCTCCATTTACCCACACATTTTAACATAATAAAACACTGATACTCGCCTCTCCTCGCATCCCTGCAGCTCTGTCTGAGGTGTGTCTCTCTAGACTGTTGAGGGAGCTACAGACGCGATGTGAGTGAGGTCATCACAACACATCTATAGCTCCCAGGGCCGGTGCATACAGGAGCACAGTGATGCAGCGCAGGCTGTCTGCAGGTGGCTCCTGCTTCATCGCTGTATTCAACTCATCTGCACTCCTCTCTGAACGCAGATGAATTGAATTCGGGACTTACCTCCCGCCGACCGGGACTGCGGGACAGGACCCAGAATCTGAGACTGTCCCGCCAAATCTGGGATGGTTGGGAGGTATGCGCTGTGTCCGTCCTTATTAAACTGAAACCAGTGGACACTGCAACGGAGTCTTCAACGGATATGAAGTGAACCTCGCCTGAAATTGGAGTTTTCTTCATTTGCTTAACTTTGGTCAATTAACCCTTGTATTTCTGGAAGCATTCTTACTTTGCATCACGTTATTTCACACCTGCCTCAAACCTCATGAATAGCACTGTATATATATGTATACATATGTTTATATATACCTTCATATAGTGTTAAGTATGTCTCATACTACAGAGTGACATTTGCACATGGTCTCCGAGTCCGCTTTTCCTGCTGTGCTAGACCATATCCCTCTACTTCTGACTTACTCATAGTGGTTGAAATCACTCCGATGTTGGGCAGTAGTAAAGGAAGACTAATAAGGGAGCCTTCACACAGAGTATACGTTCCGCTCCGTTCAGAATGAGCGCGTAAAAACCAGCTCCCATTGACTTGAATGGGTGCCGGCATACGCGCATATCACATTGAAAGCAATAGGGAAAAAAGCTTCCCATTGATTTCAATGAGGAGCGCTCGTATGTGCGTCCACTTTTAGTAAGAAGCTAAGTTTAAGGCTAAGACCTTGTGTAGTGAAACGCAGCTAAAAAAGGCTAAGGAAAAAATGCATCCAAAACGCGCTGGAACAGATTTATGAAGACTGGCATTATGAATGCCAGTCTTCATGACCCCAGAGCTGGTGGAGGTTGTGCCTTGTTAGCGTGGCCTATCTTTAACCTATACTGTGCAATTTTGTATCAGATCCTGAATAGTTAATACAATGAACAATCGGCAAGTAAAATATCATTTCCATATTCCAAGTTGTGTGAAAATTCTTTTTGTTGGCTCAATGTGAGTAAGAGAGTTCAGAAAAGGCCAAACTCCCACCAGGACTGTGAGGTTAAGTGCGGGCTAGAGGTTGGTCACAGGAAGGCTGGCGGCCTCGGAACGAAACTCACGATACGGTTACAGAATGGAACAGTCACCACATCGCAGAAGTGAAAGGCGAGTATTACATGACACAAGGAGTCCATTCTATCTAGAACAATAGAAAGTGCGGCTTCGGGCAAATGGAAATAAAAATCAATCACTAGAATGGAACATTCCGCAACTTTCTCATATGATTTGCATTTTAATTGCTAAGGTCTCTGCTTGCTGTCAGTTCCCTTACTTATTTTATTAATGCATTGATAGCTACAATGGACCAGTGTCCTGAAACCGCAGATGTGTGACGATAGGACTAGGTCTGTATAGGGTTTTTTCACTACCTGGGGCCTTAGAACTAAAACTTTTTAATTTTTTATTTTTTATTTTTATGTTCAGTTTTAGACCCCTTAGAGGACTTGAAGTGTTGTATGGTATCTGTTCACCAGTACAATATAGTACAATAATATACTGCAGCATGATGAAAAGAACATTCACTTCTATTACAGGCTGCCTATCATAAGCGTTTTTGCAGTTTTTTTTTTCCACTGTATTTTTCCTGTGTTTTTTTCTGCAGCCTTTTTTTTTTTTTTGTAAGTCGCCTTAGTCTTAGGCTACTGGTAAATTTTTTTAGTATTTTTGCCATGATGTTCACCATTTTTTTTTTTACTACGACAGCATGTTCTGGGTCTGTCTTTTTTTTTTTTTTTTTTTAAGCATTTACCTATAGATTCATTAGAGATAAAGAAAAGAGCTAAACAATCCAGGAAAACTACAGTATATACTGGAGTATAAGCCGACCCGAATATAAGCCGAGGCCCCTAATTTTACCACAAAAAACTGGGAAAACTTATTGACTCGAGTATAAGCCGAGGGGGGCAAATGCAGCAGCTACTGGAAAACTTCAAAAATGAAAATGGTCGGAGTTTTTGGGTGCAGTAGTTGCTGGGGAAGGGGAGGGGGTGTTTTGGTTGTATGTCTGCCCCTTCCCTGAGCTTGAGGACGGGGTTTTTCCCCCACGTGGAATTCAGCCTGGCTGACTATAGGGATCTGCAGTGCTCCTATTAACCCCTTTTCCGACAGAACAGGAGCACTGTAGATCCCCTATATTCAGTAGACCGGGCACTGTCAGACACAGGGATACCTAATGTGTATGTGTGTCACAGTCATTTTCTACTTTTAAATGTATTCTAGGGAAAGGAGGGATTTACAACTTTTTTTTAAAAAATTTTTAAAGCTTCTTTTTTCCCCCCACTATTTTATGGGAGATTCTATACATTGATATTGTGGCTGGTCATAGACCCCTCCCCCTCCTAAAAAAAATATATATATTTTGCTGACTCTAGTATAAGCCGAGGGGGGTTTTTTTCAGCACAAAAACTGTGCTGAAAAATTCAGCTTATACTCGAGTATATAGACAAAAAAACACCAAAACTGAAAAATAACCTGAGGTTTCACACTGGAAATCCAGCTTTAAATTTCGCTGCGTTTTTTTTTTTTAGCCAAAGCCAAGAATGGTTCCCAAAGGAATGGGATATATATGGTAAGTTCTTATACTTTTACCTTCTGCTCAATCCACTGCTAGCTATGACTCAAAAAAGAAAAAAAAGCTGTGTTTCGGCAACGTGGGGCCTGAACCTAAGGCCGCCTCAGGTTCTGGTCCAAAATACAGGTAGCACTCTGCTCCGGATTAGGCCCAATGAATGGGCCTAGTCGGGAGGAGGGAGTTTCTTCAGGCGGATTCGCGACTCGACTTCGGAGCCGGAACAAACCGCTCCCGGAAAAAAGAACTGAAATCAATGGGAGCCGTCTTTTTGGTCAGGATTTTGAGGTGGATAAGGCCTCAAAATCCTGACCAAAATGCCCTGTGTGTACTCTGCCTAATACTCAAAAAAAATCTAACCATTCTGGCATATTTTATGGCTCTTTTTTGAACCAAAATGGTTGAAATTAAGATGGGAAGAGGGAATTGATTAAGACTTGCAGTTTTCTGGTGTGATCAGGGGATCCACACCATCATCATCCTAGATTCCCACTCCAGTCTGGCCAATGTCTAAAAAAGTGGTGACTGGGGTGCAGGAGCTGAGATGTGCCACTGTGTGCCGAAAATGTACCAGGTTGAGTTGCACTTATAGCCACTTTCTAGGCCTAAAAGTGTCAGAAGCCTCAACATGATCAAAGATGGAAGTAATAAGGGGACATTTTTTCACCCCATTTATGGCTGCACATCCAGACCTGACCATGGGAACCTATGATAATGTTGGTTTGGGTCACTAGACCTGAGGGATTGGCATCCTAAATACTGTATAAGTACAAAGACGTTCCTTTATTACGCTTCTCCAGGTTCTAGACATGGTACCAATTCTCTAGCAGACATTTCCTCTCCGATATTTCCCATTTTGAAGCCTCAGTAAAAAAAGAATCATTAAAATCTATAAATAAAATTTACATATAGAAATATCCAAGGGCCAGTGAAAAAGCGGCCACCTCATTAGTATGCGAGAGGAAAGCAATAGAAGTTAATGACTTAATTGCAGCCGGCACAATGCACAGATGTGCGCTCTACCTGATGAAACTGCCAGACTGAGACCCGGCCGATCTCTCCGCATCAATAATTCTCCGGCCCACCCCTCTAACAGCCACATCAGCAGAACGTGACACGGAGAACTTTCTAGACATCTAGAGGATGTCTGAATACAGGTATAAGACTCAGTCCCAGCCTAGTATAGGGTATATAGGCAAACGTTTTAGAGTTACGTTCCGGCCTTGGCTTGACTCAGTCTCCACTCCTATCTACCCATTTCTTTGCTTTTGGTTCTTCTTGTTCTTTCTGAACTCTGTCCTGTTCCCTCATCTCTGTAATTGATTTTCCACCACACCCATGTACTTCTCCTTGGTTTCTCTTGACTCCTCTAATCGTTAATCTTAGCCTTACCTGTGTGATTGACAGCTTACCTGCCGATCAAGTCTGGGGCGGGTTCTGGACTTCCTATAAATAGGTCATCAGCCCAAACAGGTTTGCTGGCTATTGAGACTCTGTCCTTGCTAGCTCTCTCTTGCTATTGTATTGTGTTTACTGACCTTTGGCTTCCCTTGTTACCCTTGGTTCACATCTGCGTTCAGTAATCTGTTCGAGGAGTCCGCATGGGGACCCCCCATGAACAGACTACTGAACGCATTTGCAAGCGGTGTGCAGTGAGAGCACATGGACCCCATAGACTATAATGGGGTCCGTGTGCTTGCCACGAGATCTCTGCACAAGTCATGTGGACAGGAAAATAGATTGTGAACTACTTTTCTGTCCACCTGTTCTCTGCAGAAATCTTGCGGCCAGCAGAAGGACCCCATTATAGTCAATGGGGATCCATGTGCTTTTACTGTACACCGCTTGCAAATGCGTTCGGTAGTCCGTTCGGGGGGGTCCCCATGTGGGGACACAGGTGTGAACAAAGCCTTACTACTCTATTGGATTTCAATTTGGTACTGTTTGTCTCTCTGATTTCATATCAGCTTGCTGACTTTGCTTCTGTGTTGGTTTGTCTTGTCCTTTTCTATGTAAACACTTATTCGGAGAAAGGACCGTCACCCAGTTGTCTCTGTCATTAGGACAGTGAGGCAAGTAGGTAGGGATAGGGGCTGGGTTGAGCTTTGAACTCACTGTCCCTGTCTTCCCCTTCCTCTCTTTTTTCAGCAACAGCCACCAGTGAATTGCTCGATTAGCAATTCACTTACAGCTCAGAGTAGATTAAAAAAGCAAAAAGCAATACTCACATCACTGACCACTAGTGATGATTCCAGTGCTTAAAAAGAACCTTTCAATACTAATTCCAACTCTTTGCACCCTCTAACAGGCGCCGCTTGACTGATTCCAGTGCAGTTGGAATTTTTTCTCTAGCCCCCACCATTGGTGAAAAATCAGTGCTGTTATTTTTAGCACCCAATTTGATTATTAGGCTCCCCAGAAAAGAGAGCGCCACCCAATTAGCATATCGGGTGCTGAAGCTAACACCTCTGATTTCTCAGGAATGGTAGGAGCTAGAGAAAAAATTCCAACTGCGCTGGAATCAGTGGAGCGGAGCCCATTAGTGGGTGCAAAGAAATGGAGTTGGTGGAGTTGGTAAAAGATCCACTTTAATGGGTCCCTGGTGGTCTCCTCTTCCTAGTCCTCTAGTCTATAGGTCAATGATTGGTTAAGTGGACAATGACTGGCAAATTCTGTTTCTTGAGACAGGGCCAGGAAGTAGAGACCAGCGGGGCCCCAGTTGACCAGGAAGTAGAGACCAGTGAGGCCCTAGTTGACCAGGAAGTAGAGACTAGTGGGGCTCCAGTTGACCAGGAAGTAGAGACTAGTGGGGCCCCAATTGACAAGGAAGTAGAGACCATTGAGGCCCTAGTTGACCAGGAAGTAGAGACAAGTGTGGCCCCAGTTGACCAGGAAGTAGAGACAAGTGGGGACCCAGTTGACCAGGAAGTAGAGACCAGTGGGGCCCCAGTTGACCAGGAAGTAGAGACCAGCGGGGTCCCAGTTGTCCAGGAAGTAGAGACCAGTGGGCCCTAGTTGATCAGGAAGTAGAGACCAGTGGGGCACTGGAATTTTCAGTAACATTTTTTATTGACATTTTTTTTTTCTTTATCTGCCCACGAAAAAACCCGAACATGAGCCTTTTGTTGCTGCCTATATAACAACAATTCTTGCAGAATAAAACAGGGCTTCATACTGCCACATCAATCTAGAGAAAAATTATAAGTTATGGCTACCTGAAATGCAAAGAGGCAAAAATTTACTACATCATTAAAGACCGAAAAAGCTTTTTGACTAAGGGGTTAATGGGCCCTTTAATCTCTATTATGGGCTGAAATGTAACTAGTAATCAGAAGACAAAACCCCTTTTCTCCTGCAAGCGATTCCCCGGCAGTTCCCCTGCTGTTATTTTGCGTCTTGTAGGCCGTGTGACTGATGAAATTGTTGATTTTTTTTCGCATTAAAAAAGAAAAATCCCTCGACGCCCCCCTGATAATACCTACCTGTCACTGGGCGCATTGTGCTGGCGCTCGACACTGATGGATAACCTGGAAGAGAGAAAAGACTGGGTACAGTTTATTGTGCCTTCGTCTTACCGTCCCTGTATAGTTGGGGTTTCGATGTATGTTTTTAGATTACACGTTTCTCCAAAAATAAAAATTAAAAATTTTTAAAAAATAATGTAAATTTAACCCCTGTGGTGCCGCTTAGTATATATTTTACCATTCTTACTTTATCACTTTCATGAGTCTGAAATGAGTGGGGAGGGGGGATCACTCATAAAAATTTACCTTTCTTCTCCGTTGGTTTCAGTATACAAATGGCAGATTACCCAACTGACCCCATTATAGTCTATGGAGTCTTCAGGTACCACTATTTTAAAGGTACACCTCTCCGTCGTTCAGGTCTCCTGGCGGACCCATATGCAGGTGTGAATCTAGCCTTAACAGGCTTAAAGGGATTCTACCATTAAAACCTCTTTTTTTGTGGATAAGATGCCGGAATAGTCTTTAGAAAGGCTATTCGTCTCTTCGTGATCTCCGCCGCGCCGTTCCTTAGAAATACCATTTTTTACTGGTATGTAAATTAGTTCTCTCGCAGCGATGGGGGCGGGTCCCACTGCAGCTCGAGAACACGATCCTGCGACGCCTCTATCTTCGGCTGGATCCTCCCGTTCTCTGTCGTCTTCCTCCTGCGTCACCTCCGACGCCTGCGCAGTTGGCTCTGCCAGTGAGATACCAGCAGAGCCGAGTGCGAATGCCGACCATTTTTGGGAGGCCGCCCCTGCATTGAACTACAAGAGCAGGAGAGGCCACTCTGAAAACAACCCGAGCGGTCCCTCTCCTCCTGGTTTAGACCTCTGCGTCTCAGCGCAGGCGGTGTCACCACGCTACCTGTGCTGATACGCAGACGTCTTATTGCTGGGGAAGTGAAGAGGCGTCGGCAGCGGGAGCAGTGGTGAGGTCGGCAGGTAGTGGCCTATTTAAAAATCTCTCCGGCCCTGCTCATTGCCGCCCCCATTTCTCCTTGTACTATAGGCCGAGGAGGGTGGTAGTGAGTAGGCCAATGTTCAATGTCACTTTCTCTAATCTCTATAGAATAAGAAACCAGTATATATGGGAAAGCCACTATGTACATAGGCGGAGTCACCGCTATATAGGAACCTGCAGGGTAAATATCTCATGATCACCTGCAAACAGACGGTACACGCAGGCCTTTGTGACTACTAAGAACCTGCCATATAAAAACACATAAAACACTGCGTACTAAGCTAAGTTTGGTACCGCCATAATCGTAACGACCTTCTTTGTTTCCCAGCTTCCCAGTACATTGTATGGAATATAAAATAGTAACATGACAAAGTACAATTTGTCCGACAAAAATGAAGCCCTTATACAGCTGTATGAATGGGAAAATGGGAAAAGTTATGGCTTATGGCACAAACAAAAAGTGGCTGTGGCATGGAAGGGGTTAAACGACTAAATCCTGCAAATTTCACTCTGGCCACTAAGCCTAATAAGACTTCCCAATTCTGCAAGGGGCTTTATTTGCAGCAGTCATTTCATTTACATCATATACAGCATCGCAATAGAAGATAACACCTCTATAGATAACCCCACTGGCCCCTCTGGAATTAGACCTAAGCTTATCTACTCGGAGCAAGTCTATAAAACTCTCCCATAGACCTCAGTGGGTCAGCTCCAGACTATTGCTGCCTATGGCCATGAGACTGCTGTAAAGCATATCACTGAATGCTGTTAAGGCTGACTCCCCAGTGTGAATGGAGCTGTAAGTTGTACATATTGCTACTCCATTCATTCTCTATGGGATTGCCGGAGATAGCTGAGGTCTGCGCTTGTATTCCTGGCATGTTTTATGGTAGCATTTACTTATTGACTTCATCACTGCTTGTAAGTCCGCGCCGTGTGGTTACACGTATGGTCACGGGGAAGGCTTTATTTACATTTCCTAGAACTGCCTCTAGAAAAAACCAAACCCACTAGGAAAGTGTGGCGAGAACTGCTGAGTGTATGTGACATTTCTAGGTACAGGAGCCGAGTGTGCGAATATTATAGTAACATTATTGTAATGCTATCTATCATCTACAGTGTTGGCCAAAAGTCTTGGCCCCCCTGCAATTCTGTCAGATAATACTCGTGTTCCTCCAGATAATGATTGCAAGCACAAACTCTTTGGTATTATTATCTTCATTTATTTTGCTTGCAATGAAAAAACACAAAAGAGAATAAAAAAAAACTCAAATCATTGATCATTTTACACAAAACTCCAAAACTGGTGCGGACAGAAGTATTGGCGCCCTCAGCCTAATACTTGGTAGCACAAGCTTTAGACACAATAACTGTGCACAACCGCTTCCGCTAACCAGCAATGAGTTTCTTACAAGGCTCTGCTGGAATCTTAGACCATTCTTCTTTGGCAAACTGCTCCAGGTCCCCCCTGAGATGTGAAGGGGGCCTTCTCCAAACTGCCACCAAGAGATCTCTCCCCCTCCCCCACAGGTGTTCTATGGGATTCAGGGCTGGACTCATTGCTGCCACTTTACAAGTCTCCAGGGCTTTCTCTCACCACCATTTTCTAGTGCTGACCTGAAGTGTGTTTTGGGTCCTTGTCCTGCTGGAAGACCCCTGACCTCTGAGGGAGACCCAGCTTTCTCACACTGGGCCCTACATTATGCTGCACAATGTGTTGGTCGTCTTCAGACTTCATAATGCCATGCACACGGTCAAGCAGTCCAGTGCCAGAGGCAGCAAAGCAACCCCAAAACATCAGGGACCCTCCGCCATGTTTGACTGTAGGGACCGTGTTCTTTTCTTTGAAGGCCTCTTTTTTTTCGTGTAAACTCTATGTTGAGGCCTTTTCCTACTTTTGTCTCATCTGACCAGAGAACATTCTTCCAAAACGTTTTTGGCTTTCTCAGGTAAGTTTTGGCAAACTCCAGCCTGGCTTTTTTATGTCTCTGGGTAAGAAGTGGGGTCTTCCTGGGTCTCCTACCATACATTCCCTTTTCATTCAGACGCTGACGCTGGATAGTACGGGGTGACACTGTTGTACCCTCGGACTGCAGGGCAGCTTGAACTTGTTTGGATGTTAGTCGAGGTTCTTTATCCACCATCCGCACAATCTTGTGTTGAAATCTCTCGTCAATGTTTCTTTTGCGTCCACATCTAGGGAGGTTAGCCACAGTGCCATGGGCTTTACACTTCTTGATGACACTGCACACGGTAGACGCAGGAACATTCAGGTCTTTGGACATGGACTTGTAGCCTTGAGATTGCTCATGCTTCCTCACAATTTTGCTTCTCAAGTCCTCAGACAGTTCTTTGGTCTTCTTTCTTTTCACCATGCTCAATGTGGTACACACAAGGACACAAGACAGAGGTTGAGTCAACTTTAATCCATTTCAACTGGCTGCAAGTGTGATTTAGTTATTGCCACCACCTGTTAGGTGCCTCAGGTAAGTAACAGATGTTGTTAATTACACAAATTAGAGAAGCATCACATTATTTTTCAAACCGTGCCAATACTTTTGTCCACCCCCTTTTTATGTTTGCTGTGGAATTATATCCAATTTGTCTTTTTGACAATTCTTTTTGTGGTTTTCCATTAAAGACAAATTAAATGACTATAATAATACCAAAGAATTTGTGATTGCAATAATTTTCTGGAAGAAACTGAGTATTATCTGACAGAATTGCAGGGGTGCCAATACTTTTGGCCAACACTGTATCTATCTATCTATGAAGCTTCGACTCCTGGTAGCCATTCCTAACTCTGCACCCACTATGGCTACACCCCTGTTCCCAGCGGTCTAACCCCACCGATATAAGAGGATGAGGGCTCGGTCTGCCACTTTATACCTTATTTCTTATTGCTATGAGACAACAGAACAGACTAAATGGTGACCCCCATTCTGTGCGATACAAAAATATTACAGGGGTTATGCCACAAAACATATCCACACCGATCCTGAGAATGGGCAGTTTTACCCCCATTGTGAATGTATTATCTGTCGCTGTAGGTGCACCCCCAGCTCCATTCATTTTAATTGGAATATAACCCCCCTCCATACTGTTCTCCAGATTGGTGGTTGGGTGGGGGTCAGCAATTAGACCACCACTGATCAGAAATTTATCCTCAATCCTATGTAGAGAGGAGTAGACAAGTATTTTTCATGGCCTAACCCTTTTCATGCTTTATCACCTGATGCCTATACAAAATATAGAGTTTTAAAAAACATGGGGGTTGTCGTTTCTTACATGTGCGAATATTTGTTATTTATTTATTTTTAATTTAACTTTTTTGATTTTTTTTTTTTACTTATCGTAAAGTTGTTGAGATGTTCCCTTTAAGCGGCGGAGCAGTATGTGTTACTCTCGGATTTGTTACAGGGCTTCCACATGATATTTTTAGACTACGGCGACCTGCTGATCCTGAGTCATACAGTCCCTGACTTTGCACTGAATACCTGAGTCACAATGGTCCGTGCACAGTCTCTTGGTTTCCTGCCTTGTCTGCCACACTCAATATTTCTCTGTTTCGCTTCCTTCTTGCTGTGCCAGTAAACAATAGCGTATGTCATTCAGAGAGTAGCTGAGTGACCAGACATGGCAGAGCACACGCACATCAGATCCCTTATCGCCATTGTAGGAACCGCTGATATTGTTTCTGATGGTAATTCCTGGGGCGATAACAAGATCTGGAAGGTCTTTCACTAAGAAAACCACATTGCATGACAAGAACAGAGCATTTAAAGGAACCGATACAAGCGACAAATTGCGTGTCTATATGGTGTATAGTATCGGGGGAAAAACTACACCCGCTATACAGCACAATCCTATAGAAATTCCACATAGTGTTTATCCCTAAAGAGTGTTCAAGAATGAACTTCCCCTGCAATAGTAATAAATCCCTCCTACATCCGAGGTCATAGGTGGCTGTGATGTTTCATTTGCTGGCTGAACTGCTCACAGGGAGGGGTAGTGAACTTGCAAATGGAACGTCACTCCAAGGCCATTGACCTGAAAATAAATCGTTGCTGCATTTAAACAGGAATTTTTTTGTATTAATGCATCCTGTTATTTGGCTCATGTTTTATAAAAACTGGATCATCCCTTAAATTCAGACTCCAATATACAGATAATGTACCAGAAACCAATATTCACAAATGGAGACCCCATTCCAGACCCCAATGTTCAGACCTCATCCCATATCCAGGATCAAATCCCAAAATGCTGACCCTAGATCCTTCCTCCGGCCCTGGCTCATCCCATTTAGGGCGTCACTTACAAGTGGCACCCAAAGGGGGCACCAACTTGCGGAAGAGAAGCTGGAAATGAAGAGCGGTGCGTTACTGACATCCATCAAGGCCCACTTAAAAAAACTATTCTATTCTATATTTCCAGCACAATGCCAGGACAAATATTTGTAGGATTGCACTAAAAATATACTTACTTTTCTGTATTCAAATTTTTGGCTTATTTTTATTTTAAATTTATTTCAACAATGTCCCAAAATCATCCCTAGAACCTTCAAGGCGCATACTATTGTCTCAGATTGGCGAACATTCACAAAATCTATCCTTTGACTATCTCAAGCAGTTGTGGCGATGCCGGAGCCTGCCGAGACAAGTCCTGACAAAAGTGACAGAATAATCAAATGAAATTTCCCCAAATTGTGTGAAAAATTTCATCTAAAATATAGTTCCCCTACGCTTGTTATTCCAGCTTCGGTATCGTTCTCGAGAATAAGTCGGATGGACTGCATCATTTTTTCACAAACGTGGCCCTCTATTAGATCGGAGGCAACTGCATCTATCTATAACATAGTCAGCATAGTGTAGCACGACAGATTATTTTTGGATATTATATAATATTTTTGTTGTATCTGCACATTTTTAACCCTTTCATTAGGGGCAGCTTTGATACAGTATGTGCTTGCTGCTCAGTCTCTCCTGTGGAACTACATAATTACATCATCTACCAAATCCCTCAGGGCACCTATCAAACCTCCCCTCTAAATTTTGCCCTTCTTGTTCCTCCATATATTTCCAGCTGACAATATCATTTATGTCCCATCTATAACAGCAGAAGAGCAATGATTCGATGCACATCTGTAAAACGCCCCCAACCCTCACAGTCTGATTCTGCTTCTGTGAGTGCTGTGTGCTGAGTGTCAAGTGTATTCCTATGCTCTTCCCTGCCTCCTACTTGTAAGAGTTGACAGGGAGAAACCCACAAATGTCTAAAATTCTACCCTACTCTGCATGGTGCTCTATGCAGTTGATGTAACAAACCAACACTATTTGTGTAGGACTCTATTATTAGGTCTTTTCTTTTCTTTCTCTTCTCTGTTCGAGGCATCCATTTAAAGGGATTCTACCATTAAACCCTTGTTTTTGTGGATAAGATGTCGTCGCCGTTCCTTAGAAATACCGGTTTTTACCGGTATGAAAATGAGTTCTCTTGCAGCGAAGGGGGCGGGCCCCAGTGCTCAAACAGCAATGGGGCCGTCCCCACCGCTGCCAGAGAAGTGTCTCCAGTGCCGCCTCCTTCTTCGTCCGCCGTGTCATGTTCAATGTCTTCTTCCGGCGCAGGCTCGTAACTTCGAGCAGAGCAGACTGCGCAGGCGCACAGGCCACGGAAAAATGGCCGCTAACAATACTGCGCAAGTGGCCATTTTCCTGTGACCTGTGCGCCTGCGCAGTCTGCTCTGCCCGAGGCCCGAAGTTACGAGCCTGCGCCGGAAGAAGACAATGAAGATGACGCTGCGGACGAAGAAGGAGGCGGCGCTTGGAGACACTTCTCTGGCAGCAGTGGGGACGCCCCCATCGCTGTTTGAGTGCTGGGGCCCGCCCCCATCGCTGCGAGAGAACTCATTTCATACCGGTTAAAATCGGTATTTCTAAGGAGCGGACACCACGTCTAAAGGTAAGAGACGAATGACCTTTTTAAAGGATATTCTGACGTCTTATCCACAAAAAAGGTTTAAATGGTAGAATCCCTTTAATAGTGTAATCCATTGAACTTTTTTTTTGTCACCTGTACATCTATACAAATCATAAGCATGAAGAAGAAGACAGAAGCTGAAATTGCATCTTATAAGAATACACCACACTTTACTGCTGCATCTCATAGGAATACACTGAACTCTCAGCACAGAACACTCACAGACAAGCAGTGTGAAACAGGAAAGCTTTATAACACTTTCATCTTCCTAAGCCTCAGGCTGCTCATACATATCTCCTGACAGTGACTGACAGATTTCTACCTGCTAACTCTTACAAGCAGGAGGCAGGGACAGAAGTGTATTGTGGCATCTGACAGAATACACCGGAGACTCTGTAATGTGAAGTGGGATCTGATATTATGTAAAAAGTTAAAAATGAAGTTATGAAATTATGTTCAGTGGATTTCCCCTATGAAATAGGAATTTTATAGTTACCACAATAAAAATGGATGGTCATGACTCCAACTATTCATCATAGAGCATGTGACTGTATGACATTTACAATGTATAGAACACACTTTGTTGCAGCTTCTTTCCACATTCACCCGTCCCATATTATCCTAGAAACACATTACAGTATAATGTAAGTGCCATGTGTTTAGAATAAGTGTGTGTGTTGTTAATGCAAAGTTTTATTAAGGATATTCCAGGCATTAACACACAACAACTGATAATGTTAGATTGGTAGGCGTCCGACCCTAATTGTGAGAAGGAGCGTTATGGGAAGTCTTTTTTCCCCACTGCGGTCAGGCTGTACAACCAACACTGGGCTAAGCGAAGATCACTCCATACAGAAAAGTGAAAGATCCTTAAGTTGTGATATCCCTTCTTTACCTTTTCATCTGTATCTACTCTCACTGTAATGCCTCTACCGTGGAGCTTTTTGTACTCGTATTTTACATTGTATATTATCAATGTATTATCTATACTGCTGTAACACACCGAAGTTCCCCATGGTGAGACTATTAAAGGATTATCTTATCTTATCTTAGATCTGGTGACTCCACAATGGGGAGGAGTTGCATGTTACATGTAGTGCTGTTGTGTCACAAACCGCTGCTGCTACATGACAAATCTCTGCTAATACACAGTAAATTATGGCTACTACTACATTATGGCTACACTTCACTGCTGCTACATAATAAACTACTGTTGCTAAATAACAAACTACTGTTGCGGCATTACTAATGTCTGCTGCTACAATCACAAGCCATTACTACTAACTCACAAGCCATTATTGCTGCATCACAAACCACTGCATAACAAACCGCCACTGCTGCTATATAACAAACCACCACTGCTGCTACATAACAAACTACCACTGCTGCTACATAACAAATAACAAACCACCGCTATGCTACTGCATTTCAGGACACTGCTGATATGTATCATACTGCTGCTGCTATATAGCAAGCCAATTGTTTCTGCATATATGTTACTGCTATATAATAAACCACTGCTGCAATATTAAAACCTGGTGAAGGAAAGCCTAGATGTATTTCAGTACATATCCTCTATATACAAATATAGTATATTTAATGCATACACTAAAAAATAGGACACGTACCATAACAAATCAGACTATGCCTGTGGGTCAATACATGTGTATATTACACCGCAAGAGGGAACCACCGATGATCAAATGACAGTATTAACAAGTGTAATAATAATACAGACACTAATGACTGACTGGCGGTATATAATGTGCAAGTACAAGTAGAGAATAAGATAGTAACTTATAGGGGCCTATAATACATGTACTGACCACTTCAGATGGCATCCACCCCAATCCATCCAATCAGCAAACTGGCATCGAAGGGTTGATAAATTTCTCCCAACATGATTTAAAAACAGCCGTCCTCTCTGTGTGAATAAAGTCTTATAGTGTGTCTGTGACTGAGTTATTGAGTCTGGGGGTGATGATGTGGGTGAAAAGAAGGATTGGGAAAAATGTCACCACTAGAGGGGGCTGATAGTTCCTTACTCACACTCCCCATGTGTGATCCTCGCCTCTCTGCTGCCTGAGGCGAACTATACAAAGGCGCCCCTTCCCCGGAAAAAAGGTACCAACCGGGGTCGTGATAGGGCCCCCTAATTAGGACTCGCCCCCCCCATGGGCAGATCAAAAAAATCCCCTTATTTGAACCCCCACATGGTATATAACTCCTTTTTTCTGGCCCTCCACACAGTATATATATATAGTATATAAGCCCATTTTTGTTTGCCCCCCTCTTTTTTTGCTCCCCACATGGTATATGAGCCCACCTTTTATGGCCCCCGCACAGTATAGGACCCTTTTATGCCACCCCACCAGTATTTGACCCCTATTTTAAAGCCCACATGCAGTGTATGCTCCGATTATTTTATACACCCCACCATCACTAAATTTAAGACCCCTTTTTTCCCCCCACCTCCACACAACAGATTACTCATTTGTCCACTAATGACCCCAGGCCGCCTCTATGGCGGAACATTGTACGTAGCATCCTGGTGTTCTTCATCGTTGTGACGAAACTGTAGCGCGACCTAGAGGAGCCGGCAGAGGGGACAGGAGCCTGGACAGGGGAGTCAAAAATGATCGGCCGCTTCTTATTGTGGGTCTTTCCTGCTCGTGTGTTTGTCGCCCTTTGTTAGGGGCTTATTCTCATGTGTATGGCCTTAATCAGGTTTTCTGTTACTGCGCACCTCCCTTGGACAAGGTGGGATTTTCTTTGTATTTCGGTCCTTACATGTTTTTGGTCAGCTGGACGCCCCTAGTTTAGATTGGTATAAAGACCCGGGGATGAGAATTGAGTTTAGCTTCTGTATTGTCCCACGGTCCCGGTTGGAGGGATGCAGATCTAAGTTGAACACATACGCGGCTAAAGCAAGGAGCTGTCACAGCTCAGCTCCTTGCTTCGCCGCTGCAAACCGGCTAGTGGCTGTGTAGACGCGATGTGATGACGTCACATCGCGCCTACAACTGTGTGCGAGAGAGAGAGCAGCGGGGGAGCATGGAGAAGGTAAGTTTAATGTGTACACTGAGGTGGAACGTGAAACTGGGAGCAGATGAAGGAGAGGACGACATGACACTGGGGGCAGAGATGGAGGGGACATGAATCTGGGGGAAGAGATGGAGGGGACATGAATCTGGGGGCAGAGATGGAGGGGACGTGAATCTGGGGGCAGAGATGTGGAGACATGAATCTGGGGGCAGAGATGGGGGGACATGAATCTGGGGGCAGAGATGGGGGGACATGAATCTGGGGGCAGAGATGGAGGGGACATGAATCTGGAGGCAGAGATGGGGGACATGAATCTGGGGGCAGAGATGTGGGGACATGAACCTGGGGGCAGGGATGGAGGGACATGAATCTGGGGGCAGAGATGGAGGGACATGAATCTGGGGGCAGAGATGGAGGGACGTGAATATGGGGGCAGAGATGGAGGGGACATGAATCTGGGGCAGAGATGGAGGGGACATGAATCTGGGGGCAGAGATGGAGGGGACATGAATCTGGGGGCAGAGATGGAGGGGACATGAATCTGGGGACAGAGATGGAGGGGACATGAATCTGAGGGCAGAGATGGAGAGGACATGAATCTGGGGGGCAAAGATGGAGGGACATGAATCTGGGGGCAGAGATGGGGGGGACATGAATCTGTTGGCAGAGATGGAGGGGACATGAAACTGGGGGCAGATGAAGGGTGTATATGAAACTGGGGGAGAGATGGAGGGGGGACATATAATGTACAGGTGACTGTAGGAGGATTATACTGTGTGCGGGCACATGAAAAATGAATGAGAATGGGCGGAGTCAACACTAAAGTGGGCTGGGCTAAATTTGCGCACTGCACATTATGTCCCTCTTTCGGTTCTTCAAAAGTTGAGAGGTATGTATATATAATACATAATGGGACTCCCCATCCCCATATTTATAACCACAGCTCAGTATTATCTCTTTTCCTTTATTAAACACTTATCGCTTTATTATATTCTGGGGATTATTCTCATTCTTCGCCCATTTTTGAGTTAACCCGCTTGATGTCCATGGACTGACCACATGGTGGATTTTGCAAGTTGGCAAAGTGAATGGATCAATTCAGCCAGTGACCTGGTGACCTCAGACGTCATGGACTAAACACTGTACACAAAGTTCCCTCTTCTTCTGCACCCGTCTAAGCCCGCGCACATCCTGACTTTATCTTATTATAATCTATTTAGAGCGCTGACAGCTGTAAACTTATAACGTACCATCTATCTGCAGATCACTGTCCGGATCGAGACATCTTGGCAGATAAGACTGATATTAGGAAACCAGAAATAGCTGAAAAATTGCATTTATTCTGACCCGTCACTTCCTGAACAGTCTCTTGGATGCTGAAATAATTTCTTAAGGGAGCTTTGAGCTCGGTTCATATAATGCACATCTCAAGGCCCTCGGTGTCATCTAGTGCACACTACTGCCATCTGCTGGCGGTCTAGGAGAGGTTTTGGATTTGTCGTATAATCTTTCTAGCCATGCTTAGAAATGTGTAAAGAGATTATTTGCACATTGTACAAGTTTAGCTCTGCTACATCAGTATGTCAAAGTGCCCATTGTCCTGGCGAGCGCTAAAAACACTATATAGGTATAAAGAAGGGGCGCCTATATCCTATATCCTATAGGCTCAGTAGAGAATATCGATTCTATGTCTGAGATTGATGGAATTGATTTCAGCTTCTCCATGCAGATAGAACAGGTCTCTACAGGGCCGACCACTGCCGATCATAAATGTCAATAGGGTCAGGGCGTACATGTCTATATGCAAATGTATGTGAGTAGGGGGCTTGTGGAACATCATATGTAGCAAGTGTGAGCGTATGGTATAAAAGGGGCGAGAAGGGCATTGTAGCCGTCATGTGGGCATAAAGGACATTGCTGATGTTATGGGGGCATTCAGACAAACATAAGAAGCATTGTGGTTTGCATGGGCACATTGTGGCTGGCCTTTAAGGGATTGTGGTTGGTATAGGGTCTTTTTAGGACATAGTGTCTGGCTTAATAGGAATTCCGGGGGGCTTTGTGGATGTCATGTGGGTATTGGAGCTGTCATAACATTGCGGGGGCATTCTGGCTAACATAAGAAGCATTGTGGTTGGCCTCGGAGATATTGTGGCTGGTTTAGGGTCTCTCCAGGACATAGAGGCTAACATAAAGGGCATTCCCGGGGGCATGGTGCAAGTCATGGGGCATTGTTGGGTTTTGGAAATATGGTAGCCATTATGGGGACAGTTTGTATAACAGGACACGTCGATTAGGGAAAGTTTGTATGGCTATATGGCCTGATTTGTGCTACTGAATATTCTTCCTTTGATGTTATTAACAACTAGCAGTACCCGCGACTTCGTCCGCCGCCCCCTGACCACCTGCGCAACCCACCTCCTGCGCACGCCCCACCGTCTTCAACGCACCCCCCCATGTGTCTCCCCCGCCGTGGCGCACCCTTTGCTGCCAGTCCTGCCCGAATGCCCCACCGTCCTTAACAATACCCTACTAGGTGTCTTCAAAGCCAACCCTGATCCAACCCCAGATTTCTTGACCACTTAGGGTTCACACGGCAGAAACCTTTTCCGCCATGCGACTTCTCCAATGCATCGGCATCCCGTCAAGGCTCCTGATTATGCCGAATGAATGGGAGTCTCGCGCCGCGGACGCCAAGGCTGACTCAGCTGCGGAATCCGTGGGCAGATCGGGCATGTCTCTTCTTTTTTCTGCTACTAGCTAGCGGAAAGAAGAAGCGAGCGGCTCCCATTGAAGTCAATAGGAGTCGTTTTGGCAGGCGGATTGTGAGGCAGATTCCGCGTCAAAATCCACTGCCAAAAAACTCCATGTGAACTAGCCCTGTTCCTTCTATTTTCTTACAGACTTCAGGCCCACGACTCCAGAATTGTAGCGAGGGACTCCCATTGAAATGAATGGGAGGCCTTTTTGCAGGCGGATTTGGAGGCGGATTCCACGTCAAAATCCGCCTGCAAGAAACTCTGTGCAAAGAGACCCCTACTCTTCTCCTGTCTCTGCTCTCTTCTTGGACACCTCTGACCTGACAACGTTTTGTGATTCAGGATGGGGAACGTCGGATTAAGCTTTGTAGGATGGGGTAATGTCTCACCTCTTTTCCCTTGGTATCGGGAGTAATGGCTGGGTTGAGTCAGGAAACTGTTTCTGAGCTGAGCGGCAGAGCCACAAGTTTGGATGTTCTTCTCGGCCTTCAGGATCTTATCCAGTTGAATTGCTAGAAGAAAAAATCACAGAGTAATCTTATAAATGTCGGATTGTATGAGGTCTCCACTGACGTAACGTGATTTGTGACACATCCCAGGGACAGAACAATTTATCTCTCAAGAAGATGAGAATATTCTGCAAATCACATCATTCCTCGAGGAAAGATTGGAGTAGATGCATTATTCCCTTCATATATGAGTGTGACTGGTTAACAAGGGGACCTGCATATCCTTCATTGGGCATATGGGCTTAGGCGGGGGGCCATTTTAACACCCTGGTGGGCCCAGTACAAAGTGTGAACTCCAACTTTTAGAGGTCACAAAAACATTCTTACCCTGTCCCTTTGCATCCCCTTTTGCAACGTAATGATGACATATCCTTAGTAACCCCCACCGTATAATATCAGGGCCTAAGGGCCACACATATTATAAGGCTCCCTTTGTGGCCATACACAGTGTAATGCCTGTTTAGTGTTCCCCACACAATATAATGCTCACTTAGTGGCCTCCCAGTTATCCCCATACAGTATGACACCCTATTATTTCTCCCTACAAGTATAATGCCCCCTCCCAAAACAGTATAATGCTCCCTTTGTACCTACACACAATATAATGCCCCCTTAGTGGCCCTGACAAGCATAATGTCCAGTTAGTTGCCCAAGTGTAACACTCAGGAGGGCCAGGGCTGGTATCACAGGTAATATATCAGATGTGGCCGGATTTCAGGGGGTCCCTGGGTCCCAAAAGTGCACAAAATCTCCTTTTTGATGTCCCCGACTACCCACCCCCACTCTGATATCTGACAATGACAACAGACAACCAGGCTTCGGGGGTAATCGTTGCTCTTTTACTAGCAGGACAAGGTAATACAAATGTACATATGGGGTAATTCTTCACATACATTACAGCGATCTTTGTAGGTAGTGTCCAATTGAGCAGGTGATAGAGCTTGGAGCAAGAATACCTTGGGCTTGGTTAACTAGTAGTTGCTTGGGAAGTTTAACTTGGATATACTTGTAAGGATGACCTGTATCCAGGGGGTTAGACCTCAACAAACTGGGTACACGTATATAGAAGAGTAGATACAAGTGTCGGCAGCGGGAGACCCTCAATTTCTGCCAGACTAGCTATGGGCTCCTTAAATATAGATTTGTCCCAAAGACTTACTTGAATAGGGAGATATGTGTAGAGTTCCCAGATGTATGGAGAACAGGTCGGCCTACTCGTAGAGACGTGGAGCTTCAGAGGAAAACACTCTCTGAGGAACATCTTGGAGACAGAGGAAAAGACATCTCTGCTTGGAAATTCAGAGGAAAGTATTCTCTGAGAAGAATCTTGGGTACAGAGGAAAAGACATCTCTGTTACAATTTTCCGGAGACTTAGCTGCCATTTTTCCAGCTTCCCATGTGCTCAGCTCCACACACAAAAAACAAAAGGTTCCCAACCCCCTCTAGGGTTGGTTGAAACTCCTCCTCTTCCAGGCCATTCAAGGGAGCTTGATTGGTCCGGAAGGTTACCTGATCATAATGGACACACCTTCACACTGACAACTCAAATTACAATGACAAAGTATAGGCAGGTGTAGTTCACAAAAACATCCACAAGATGGCGCATTAATAGACCCCGCTGTGTGCAGGCTCTGGTCAAATAGAAATGAAGGGGGAGGAAACGCTTTACCTTATATGCAAATGTCCATACCATCTCGGTCTGCAAGGACTATTAAAGGGAATGGGACGAACAGTACCGGGACATTACACAAGTAAGTTGAATGCTCCATTAGTGCTCCATACAAGTAAAATGCCTCCTTATTGGCCAACACACAATTCAATGCCTCTTAAGTAGTCACTCACACTACCTTCATAGTCATCATACAGAATAATGTTACCTTAGTGGCCTCCACACAATATAATGTCGCCTTAGTGGCTCTCACACAGTGTAACACCCTCTTAGTGACCTCACACAGTATGACATCACTGTGTGTATTATCCCTGTACTGTGACATCACTGTGTGTATTATCCCTGTACTGTGACATCACTGTGTGTATTATCCCTGTACTGTGACATCACTGTGTGTATTATCTCTATACTGTGACATCACTGTGTGTATTATCCCTGTACTGTGACATCACTGTGTGTATTATCCCTGTACTGTGACATCACTGTGTGTATTATCCTGTACTGTGACATCAGTGTGTGTATTATCCCTATACTGTGACATCGCTGTGTGTATTATCTCTGTACTGTGACATCACTGTGTGTATTATCTCTATACTGTGACATCACTGTGTGTATTATCCCTGTACTGTGACATCACTGTGTGTATTATCCTGTACTGTGACATCGCTGTGTGTATTATCTCTGTACTGTGACATCACTGTGTGTATTATCTCTGTACTGTGACATCACTGTGTGTATTATCCCTGTACTGTGACATCACTGTGTGTATTATCCCTGTACTGTGACATCACTGTGTGTATTATCTCTGTACTGTGACATCACTGTGTATTATCCCTGTACTGTGACATCACTGTGTGTATTATCCCTGTACTGTGACATCACTGTGTGTATTATCTCTGTACTGTGACATCACTGTGTGTATTATCTCTGTACTGTGAAATCCCTGTGTATATTATCCCTGTACTGTGACATCACTGTGTGTATTATCCATGTACTGTGACATCACTGTGTGTATTATCTCTGTACTGTGACATCACTGTGTGTATTATCTCTGTACTGTGACATCACTGTGTGTATTATCCTGTACTGTGACATCACTGTGTGTATTATCTCTGTACTGTGACATCACTGTGTGTATTATCCCTGTACTGTGACATCACCGTGTGTATTATCTCTGTACTGTGACATCACTGTGTGTATTATCTCTGTACTGTGACATCACTGTGTGTATTATCCCTGTACTGTGACATCACTGTGTGTATTATCCTGTACTGTGACATCACTGTGTGTATTATCTCTGTACTGTGACATCACTGTGTGTATTATCCCTGTACTGTGACATCACTGTGTGTATTATCCCTGTACTGTGATATCACTGTGTGTATTATCCCTGTAATGTGACATCACTGTGTGTATTATCTCTGTACTGTGACATCACTGTGTGTATTATCCCTGTACTGTGACATCACTGTGTGTATTATCCCTGTACTGTGACATCACTGTGTGTATTATCCCTGTACTGTGACATCACTGTGTGTATTATCCCTGTACTGTGACATCACTGTGTGTATTATCTCTGTATATGTGACATCACTGTGTGTATTATCCCTGTACTGTGACATCACTGTGTGTATTATCCCTGTACTGTGACATCACTGTGTGTATTATCCCTGTACTGTGACATCACTGTGTGTATTATCCCTGTACTGTGACATCACTGTGTGTATTATCTCTGTATATGTGACATCACTGTGTGTATTATCCCTGTACTGTGACATCACTGTGTGTATTATCTCTGTATATGTGACATCACTGTGTGTATTATCCCTGTACTGTGACATCACTGTGTGTATTATCCCTGTACTGTGACATCACTGTGTGTATTATCTCTGTACTGTGACATCACTGTGTGTATTATCCCTGTACTGTGACATCACTGTGTGTATTATCCTGTACTGTGACATCACTGTGTGTATTATCTCTGTACTGTGACATCACTGTGTGTATTATCCCTGTACTGTGACATCACTGTGTGTATTATCCCTGTACTGCGACATCACTGTGTGTATTATCTCTGTACTGTGACATCACTGTGTGTATTATCCCTGTAATGTGACATCACTGTGTGTATTATCTCTGTACTGTGACATCACCGTGTGTATTATCCCTGTACTGTGACATCACTGTGTGTATTATCCCTGTTCTGTGACATCACTGTGTGTATTATCCCTGTACTGTGACATCACTGTGTATTATCCCTGTACTGTGACATCACTGTGTGTATTATCCCTGTACTGTGACATCACTGTGTGTATTATCCCTGTACTGTGACATCACTGTGTGTATTATCTCTGTATATGTGACATCACTGTGTGTATTATCCCTGTACTGTGACATCACTGTGTGTATTATCTCTGTACTGTGACATCACTGTGTGTATTATCCCTGTACTGTGACATCACTGTGTGTATTATCCCTGTACTGTGACATCACTGTGTTTATTATCCTGTACTGTGACATCACTGTGTGTATTATCCCTGTACTGTGACATCACTGTGTGTATTATCTCTGTACTGTGACATCACTGTGTGTATTATCTCTGTACTGTGACATCACTGTGTGTATTATCCCTGTACTGTGACATCACTGTGTGTATTATCTCTGTACTGTGACATCACTGTGTGTATTATCCCTGTACTGTGACATCACTGTGTGTATTATCCTGTACTGTGACATCACTGTGTGTATTATCCCTGTACTGTGACATCACTGTGTGTATTATCCCTGTACTGTGACATCACTGTGTGCATTATCCCTGTAGAGTTACATCCATTGGACTGTGGTTGAATTGAGCCTCATTCCAAGATTTGCTGGCCCATGTATAGTTACCCCCTTGCCATTGTATGGCTTCAGTTTTTGAATAGTTTAATGCCACGATCCACAGAAACGGAGAATAGAAAATGTTATACAAATTGCATGCTGAGAGCTATCACTAGGAGGCGCTCACATATACATATTTGTACCGCTCCCGTTAACGTCAATGAGAGTTCCAATACTTATTATACCAGCGCCTCCTAGTGGCCGCTCTCACTGTTTTAGAGACATGGCTAATCTAGGAGAATATTCTTCTATGTGATGGTTGGAGCCATAAATTGTCCGTATAACCTCCTGATCTTAGTATTACAGTAATATCTCTCCCTTCGCACAGAGAAGGATCTTACCGCCACTTCCGATGATACTTTCATTCCACAAGCCATAAATCTGAGTTATATCCACTGTGGTATGGATAGGACGTTACAATCGTGTTGTATTTCTGTCTTATATAAATCACCTTACAGCTCAAGGATCTTACAGAAAATTCTGAGCATTGATTTTTACATCCCGAGCTTTGTCTGCCCGGCGTCCATGTACGACTCGGCCATCATTACAGGGCAGGCGTCATTGCTGCGGTACAACATGGCCTATAGACTCCAACCCCTAATCTGTATTATTATAATCTACATTGTTTCCAAAAAATACTGTCCCTCTGGTCCATAGGCACTGTCTAATTTTGCACTGATGCCTTATATAGATTGTTGGATCTGACCTGCAATACCAGACACGACCTATGAACAACAGTGGCGCTATTTTCCGACCACAAATGCCTTTTTTTCCATTTTGTGAGTCTTCCTTGGCCACGGGCACTGTCCAATGTCCGCCCCGTAACACATCCGCTCCAAAAAATTTTTTTATTCCTTTGCAGATTTTAATTCCCCATCCTCCGCCACAAATAATAAATTGCCCATAAAGATGTTGGCTGGCAGGGAAGTGCCTGAATAAATCAGTGAGAACATCATCTTTTCCACTTGAGAGCCCGTGCCTGTGTTCCTCCCCGCACCGAGTCGCGGCCGGCTCTTTGAGGAATACGGCACTAGTTGGGTTGTGATTTAATAATGACATACCCTGCCAAGGCGAAATTACTGATGGATATTTATGACGTCCCAGCCAGCCAACGTTCACATGTCAATGTATTTTCCCGACGTGCCGCGCCGCATCCAGTGCCGGAAAGAAAACAGTTTCAGTCGCCGCGCGCCTTCTATAAATCAATATCCGCAGCCGTATCCCATATATTGCGGTTACATTGCGGCTAATGAATACATTCGCTCCAGCAGACGCCACGTGGGGATTATTAGCGAGGTTTCTGATGCCCCCATTGGATAGAGAAGGGGATTTATGGCTATTTTGGATATTACTTAGACTTGGAGGTTTGTTAGGGTTAAAAAAGCAAAATACAGTCCTATGAAAAAGTTTGGGCACCCCTATTAATCTTAATCATTTTTTGTTCTAAATATTTTGGTGTTTGCAACAGCCATTTCAGTTTGATATATCTAATAACTGATGGACACCGTAATATTTCAGGATTGAAATGAGGTTTATTGTACTAACAGAAAATGTGCAATATGCATTAAACCAAAATTTGACCGGTGCAAAAGTATGGGCACCCTTATCATTTTATTGATTTGAATTCCCCTAACTACTTTTTACTGACTTACTGAAGCACAAAATTGGTTTTGTAACCTCAGTGAGCTTTGAACTTCATAGCCAGATGTATCCAATCATAAGAAAAGGTATTTAAGGTGGCCAATTGCAAGTTGATCTCCTATTTGAATCTCCTCTGAAGAGTGGCATCATGGGCTACTCAAAACAACTCTCAAATGATCTGAAAACAAAGATTGTTCAACATAGTTGTTCAGGGGAAGGATACAAAAAGTTGTCTCAGAGATTTAACCTGTCAGTTTCCACTGTGAGGAACATAGTAAGGAAATGAAAGACCACAGGGACAGTTCTTGTTAAGCCCAGAAGTGGCAGGCCAAGAAAAATATCAGAAAGGCAGAGAAGAAGAATGGTGTGAACAGTCAAGGACAATCCACAGACCACCTCCAAAGAGCTGCAGCATCATCTTGCTGCAGATGGTGTCACTGTGCATCGGTCAACTATACAGCGCACTTTGCACAAATAGAAGCTGTATGGGAGAGTGATGAGAAAGAAGCCGTTTCTGCACGTACGCCACAAATAGAGTTGCCTGAGGTATGAAAAAGCACATTTGGACAAGGCAGCTTCATTTTGGAAACAAAAATTGAGTTGTTTGGTTATAAAAAAAGGCGTTATGCATGGCGTCCAAAAAGAAACAGCATTCCAAGAAAAACACTTGCTACCCACTGTAAAATTTGGTGGAGGTTCCATCATGCTTTGGGGCTGTGTGGCCAATGCCGGCATCGGGAATCTTGTTAAAGTTGAGAGTCGCATGGATTCCACTCAGTATCAGCAGATTCTTGAGAATAATGTTCAAGAATCAGTGATGAAGTTGAAGTTACGCCGGGGATGGATATTTCAGCAAGACAATGATCCAAAACACCGCTCCAAATCCTCAGGCATTCATGCAGAGGAACAATTACAATGTTCTGGAATGGCCATCCCAGTCCCCAGACCTGAATATCATTGAACATCTGTGGGATGATTTGAAGCGGGCTGTCCATGCTCGGCGACCATCTAACTTAACTGAACTTGAATTGTTTGTCCAAAATACCTTTATCCAGGATCCAGGAACTGATTAAAAGCTACAGGAAGCGACTAGAGGCTGTTATCTTTGCAAAAGGAGGATCTACTAAATATTAATGTCACTTTTCTGTTGAGGTGCCCATACTTTTGCACCGGTCAAATTTTGGTTTAATGCATATTGCACATTTTCTGTTAGTACAATAAACCTCATTTCAATCCTGAAATATTACTGTGTCCATCAGTTATTAGATATATCAAACTGAAATGGCTGTTATAAACACCAAAATATTTAGAACTAAAAATGATTAAGATTAATAGGGGTGCCCAAACTTTTTCATAGGACTGTATATAGTCTGGGTATAGGGAGCTTAAAGGATTTCTACCGGAAAAGCCAAAAATCCTCCGTAAATATCCGTCCATCAATTTATTCCAAAATTCTGCAATGTGAGTTACATCCATGTAGATCAATATGGCCGCCATTCATAGTTTCAAAAAATTTTTATTTGGTTATTCCGAAAAGTTGCAATAATTGAAAAAAATATCACCCCAACCTCTTCACAAGACCCTCGGTTCTCCCACTTGTCATCTCCTTATATTTTCTTCTGTAGCTCTTGATTGGTGCTGTTCCATTTTTTTTAGAATTTACTTTCCAGAAATAAATCAAATTATAATGTCACAAAATCTATATACGGATTCCTTTACATTCAATTTTATATTGGGTTTGTACTAAATCCCTGGATGAAAAACTAGACTGAGAATATTCTGCACTGTGACATCCCGTCAGTGGCGGAACTAGAAATGATGGGGCCCCAAGGCTAACATTTGACCTGGGGACCCCCAGTCAATGAACCCTATGATCCCCCCCCCCCCCCCCGCATAAACGCATTCCTGCACACAGTATTGTACCCCATAGTGGCCCCTGATCACAGTATTATTCTCTATAGTGGCCCCTGCACACACTGTTATGCCCCACAGTGGCCCCTGCACACAGTATTATCCCCCACAGTGGCCCCTGCACACAGTATTATCCCCCATAGTGGCCCCTGCACAGAGTATTATCCCCCATAGTGGCCCCTGCACACAGTATTATACCCCATAGTGGCCCCTGCACACAGTATTATGCCCCATAGTGGCTCCTGCACACAGTATTATCCCCCATAGTGGCCCCTGCACACAATATTATACCCCATAGTGGCCCCTGCACACAGTATTATGCCCCATAGTGGCCCCTGCAGACAGTATTATGCCCCATAGTGGCTCCTGCACACAGTATTATCCCCCATAGTGACCCCTGCACACAGTATTATCCCCATAGTGGCCCCTGAACACAGTATTATCCCCCATAGTGACCCCTGCACACAGTATTATCCCCATAGTGGCTCCTGCACACAGTATTATCCCCCATAGTGGCCCCTGCACACAGTATTATGCCCCATAGTGGCCCCTGCACACAGTATTATCCCCCATAGTGGCCCCTGCACACAGTATTATTCCCCATAGTGGCTCCTCCACACAGTATTATGCCCCATAGTGCCCCCTGCACACAGTATTATGCCCCATAGTGGCCCCTGCACACAGTATTATCCCCCATAGTGGCCCCTGAACACAGTATTATGCCCCATAGTGGCCCCTTCTCACAGTATTATCCCCCATAGTGGCCCCTGCACACAGTATTATGCCCCATAGTGGCCCCTGCACACAGTATTATGCCCCATAGTGGCTCCTGCACACAGTATTATCCCCCATAGTGGCCCCTGCACACAGTATTATCCCCCATAGTGGCCCCTGAACACAGTATTATGCCCCATAGTGGCCCCTTCTCACAGTATTATCCCCCATAGTGGCCCCTGCACACAGTATTATGCCCCATAGTGGCCCCTGCAGACAGTATTATGCCCCATAGTGGCTCCTGCACACAGTATTATCCCCCATAGTGACCCCTGCACACAGTATTATCCCCATAGTGGCCCCTGAACACAGTATTATCCCCCATAGTGACCCCTGCACACAGTATTATCCCCATAGTGGCTCCTGCACACAGTATTATACCCCATAGTGGCCCCTGCACACAGTATTATGCCCCATAGTGGCTCCTGCACACAGTATTATCCCCCATAGTGGCCCCTGCACACAATATTATACCCCATAGTGGCCCCTGCACACAGTATTATGCCCCATAGTGGCCCCTGCAGACAGTATTATGCCCCATAGTGGCTCCTGCACACAGTATTATCCCCCATAGTGACCCCTGCACACAGTATTATCCCCATAGTGGCCCCTGAACACAGTATTATCCCCCATAGTGACCCCTGCACACAGTATTATCCCCATAGTGGCTCCTGCACACAGTATTATCCCCCATAGTGGCCCCTTCTCACAGTATTATCCCCCATAGTGGCCCCTGCACACAATATTATACCCCATAGTGGCCCCTGCACACAGTATTATGCCCCATAGTGGCCCCTGCAGACAGTATTATGCCCCATAGTGGCTCCTGCACACAGTATTATCCCCCATAGTGACCCCTGCACACAGTATTATCCCCATAGTGGCCCCTGAACACAGTATTATCCCCCATAGTGACCCCTGCACACAGTATTATCCCCATAGTGGCTCCTGCACACAGTATTATCCCCCATAGTGGCCCCTGCACACAGTATTATGCCCCATAGTGGCCCCTGCACACAGTATTATCCCCCATAGTGGCCCCTGCACACAGTATTATTCCCCATAGTGGCCCCTCCACACAGTATTATGCCCCATAGTGCCCCCTGCACACAGTATTATGCCCCATAGTGGCCCCTGCACACAGTATTATCCCCCATAGTGGCCCCTGAACACAGTATTATGCCCCATAGTGGCCCCTTCTCACAGTATTATCCCCCATAGTGGCCCCTGCACACAGTATTATGCCCCATAGTGGCCCCTGCACACAGTATTATGCCCCATAGTGGCTCCTGCACACAGTATTATCCCCCATAGTGGCCCCTGCACACAGTATTATCCCCCATAGTGGCCCCTGAACACAGTATTATGCCCCATAGTGGCCCCTTCTCACAGTATTATCCCCCATAGTGGCCCCTGCACACAGTATTATGCCCCATAGTGGCCCCTGCAGACAGTATTATGCCCCATAGTGGCTCCTGCACACAGTATTATCCCCCATAGTGACCCCTGCACACAGTATTATCCCCATAGTGGCCCCTGAACACAGTATTATCCCCCATAGTGACCCCTGCACACAGTATTATCCCCATAGTGGCTCCTGCACACAGTATTATACCCCATAGTGGCCCCTGCACACAGTATTATGCCCCATAGTGGCTCCTGCACACAGTATTATCCCCCATAGTGGCCCCTGCACACAATATTATACCCCATAGTGGCCCCTGCACACAGTATTATGCCCCATAGTGGCCCCTGCAGACAGTATTATGCCCCATAGTGGCTCCTGCACACAGTATTATCCCCCATAGTGACCCCTGCACACAGTATTATCCCCATAGTGGCCCCTGAACACAGTATTATCCCCCATAGTGACCCCTGCACACAGTATTATCCCCATAGTGGCTCCTGCACACAGTATTATCCCCCATAGTGGCCCCTGCACACAGTATTATGCCCCATAGTGGCCCCTGCACACAGTATT
Source organism: Leptodactylus fuscus (assembly GCF_031893055.1). NCBI lineage: Eukaryota > Metazoa > Chordata > Amphibia > Anura > Leptodactylidae > Leptodactylus > Leptodactylus fuscus. Next base: position 262,106,027 of record NC_134266.1, read on the forward strand.
ATCCCCCATAGTGGCCCCTGCACACAGTATTATTCCCCATAGTGGCCCCTCCACACAGTATTATGCCCCATAGTGCCCCCTGCACACAGTATTATGCCCCATAGTGGCCCCTGCACACAGTATTATCCCCCATAGTGGCCCCTGAACACAGTATTATGCCCCATAGTGGCCCCTTCTCACAGTATTATCCCCCATAGTGGCCCCTGCACACAGTATTATGCCCCATAGTGGCCCCTGCACACAGTATTATGCCCCATAGTGGCTCCTGCACACAGTATTATCCCCCATAGTGGCCCCTGCACACAGTATTATCCCCCATAGTGGCCCCTGAACACAGTATTATGCCCCATAGTGGCCCCTGAACACAGTATTATCCCCCATAGTGGCCCCTGCACACAGTATTATGCCCCATAGTGGCCCCTGCAGACAGTATTATGCCCCATAGTGGCTCCTGCACACAGTATTATCCCCCATAGTGGCCCCTGCACACAGTATTATCCCCCATAGTGGCCCCTGAACACAGTATTATGCCCCATAGTGGCCCCTTCTCACAGTATTATCCCCCATAGTGGCCCCTGCACACAGTATTATGCCCCATAGTGGCCCCTGCAGACAGTATTATGCCCCATAGTGGCTCCTGCACACAGTATTATCCCCCATAGTGACCCCTGCACACAGTATTATCCCCATAGTGGCCCCTGAACACAGTATTATCCCCCATAGTGACCCCTGCACACAGTATTATCCCCATAGTGGCTCCTGCACACAGTATTATGTCCCATAGTGACCCCTGAACACAGTATTATGCCCCATAGTGGCCCCTTCTCACAGTATTATCCCCCATAGTGGCCCCTGCACACAGTATTATTCCCCATAGTGGCCCCTGCACACAGTATTATGCCCCATAGTGGCTCCTGCACACAGTATTATGTCCCATAGTGGCCCCTGAACACAGTATTATGCCCCATAGTGGCCCCTTCTCACAGTATTATCCCCCATAGTGGCCCCTGCACACAGTATTATGCCCCATAGTGGCCCCTGCACACAGTATTATGCCCCATAGTGGCCCCTGCACACAGTATTATCCCCCATAGTGGCCCCTGCACACAATATTATGCACATCGTGGACTACCCATGAGTAATTATTATACTCCGGAGTCTTTTCAAAGCCCAGAGTGCACAACCCCTTTAATACCCCCTGCCACCTCAAATCTAAAACAGTTCCATGCTTTCTCTATCTTTTTCTCTTTACATTAACAGCCAGCACAGGACCCCATAGGCTTTACAGGATCTATTCACACAACCATACAAACAATCAGAGAAAAAATAGTGCATGCTATTTAACAGCCCAATGTAACAAATTTCTCAATAGACTACCTCAAGGGATTAGCCTTGGTGTACAGTCGGCCGTTAAGTCGTGTGAATATTATTATTATTATTATTTATTTATATAGCACCATTAATTCCATGGTGCTTTACATTTGGGGGTTACATACAATACACAGAATATACAGGTAGATATAATACTAACAATGACCGACTGGCACAGTGGGGTAGAGGGCCCTGCCCGCGAGGGCTTACAATCTATGAGGGAAGGGGGGTAGAGACAGAAGGAGAGGGGGAGACTGTACAGATGGCGGTGCGGTGATAGTGTTATTGGAGGTTGTAGGCCTTCCTGAATAGGTGAGTCTTCAGGGCCTTCTTGAACAGGGGTGAACCTGCCCCTTTCACCGCCCGAGGCGAACAACAGAAAGCCGCCCCCTTCCCCCGGAGGAGGGGACGGAGCGGAGGGGGCGTGGTGGTGGGGGCAGGGCTAAGCGAAGGGGCGGGGCTTAGCGGCATTCGCAGGCAGAGAGCAGGCACGGAGAGGACCTGCTCTCTGCCTGAGCGTGAGGGGAGGCTGCTGGAGCAGCGCTGCATCCACAGGGCCCCCCAATCCACCGCTCGGTGCTAAGCCAGTCCAGGACAGCTGGTCCTGGACTGGTTTAGGTAAGCAAAAATTCCGCCCTCCCTGGGGCCCTGGCATAGCGCCGCCTGAAGCGGTCGCTTCAGGTTGCCTCATGGGAGGTGCGGTGCTGTTCTTGAAGCCTGTGATTGTGGGGGTCAGTCTTATGTGTCTTGGTAAGGAGTTCCAGAGTATGGGGGATGCACGGGAGAAATCTTGGAGACGGTTGTGTGAGGAGCGGATGAGAGCAGAGCAGAGTAGGAGGACATTGGAGGATCTGAGGTTATGTGTGCGCAGGTAGCGGGAGATGAGGTCAGAGATATATGGAGGGGACAGGGTGTGGATGGCTTTGTATGTTAGTGTTAGTAGCTTGAACTCAATTCGCTGGGCTATTGGTAGCCAGGGGACTGGCAGAGGGGAGCAGCCGATGAAGATCGGGGGGTGAGGTGGATTAAGCGAGCAGCGCAGTTTAGGGTGGACTGGAGGGGGGCGAGGGTGTTTGCTGGGAGTCCATGGAGAAGGGTGTTGCAGTAGTCTAGGCGGGAGATTATGAGGGCCTGGACGAGCATCTTGGTAGTTTCCTGGGTGAGGAAGGGGCGAATTCGGTGGATGTTCTTGAGCTGGAGGCGGCAGGAGGTGTTGAGGGCTTGAATATGTGGCTTGAAGGATAGGTCAGAGTCCAGGGTTACCCCAAGGCATCGGGCCTGTGGGACAGGGGTAATTGTGGTTCCATTAACTTTGATAGATAGGTCAGGTGGAGGGGCCATACAGGATGGGCTGAAGATGATAAACTCTGTTTTCTCCATGTTGAGTTTGAGAAAGCAGGAGGAGAGGAAGGAGGCTACGGCCGCTAAACAATCTGGAACTCTGGCCAGCAGGGAGGTAATGTCTGGTCCAGAGATGTAGATTTGGGTGTCGTCGGCATAGCAGTGGTACTGGAAGCCATGAGATTCTATGAGTTGGCCCAGGCCAAGGGTGTAGATGGAGAACAGGAGGGGTCCTAGGACGGAGCCCTGGGGGACACCTACAGAGAGAAGGCAAGGTGAGGAGGTGGTGTGCGAGTGGGAGACGCTGAATGTGCGGTCGGTGAGGTATGAGGAGATCCAGGAATGGGCCAGGTCTGAGATACCAAGGGATGAGAGAGTCTCTAGTAAGAGGGAGTGGTCAACTGTGTCAAAGGCAGAGGAGAGGTCGAGGAGGAGGAGGACAGAGTAATGGCGCTTGGCTTTGGCGGTTAGCAGGTCATTAGTGACTTTTGTTAGGGCAGTTTCAGTGGAGTGCTGGGGTCTGAAGCCTGACTGAAGTCTGTCAAAGAGCAGGTTGGATGAGAGATAGGAGGAGAGTTCGGAGTGGACATGCTGCTCAAGAAGTTTTGAGGCGTATGGGAGCAGTGAGATGGGACGATAGTTGGCAGGAAAGGACGGGTCGAGGGACGGCTTCTTAAGTATAGGAGTGACAGTGGCGTGTTTGAAGGCTGAGGGGAAGGATCCATTGGTTAGGGATAGATTGAAGAGATGGATTAGGGCTGGAGTAATGACTTCAGCGAGTTTCGGGATGAGATGTGACTGGATCGGGTCGAGCACGCAGGAGGTGAGGTGGGATTTGGAGATTAGGGAGGAGAGTTTTTCATCAGTTATGGAGGAGAAACAGGTCAGGGATGAGGAACAGTAAGTAGTTGGGTAGAGGGGTTGTCGGGGGAGTAGGGTGAGACTGTCTCTGATGGTGTCAATTTTAGTTTTAAAGTAAGCGGCAAAGTCGTCAGCTGAGATAAGTGATGTCGGAGGGGGGGCGGGAGGACGGAGGAGGGAGTTGAAGGTGGAGAAGAGCTGTTTGGGGTTGCGAGAGAGTGCAGATATGAGTGTGGTGAAGTAGACCTGCTTTGCAGAGGTGAGTGCGTTCTTAAATGAGAGAACTGCTTCTTTGTACCTGAGGAAATCCTCCTGGGAGTGGCTTTTCTTCCAGAGGCGTTCTGCAACCCGCGAGGCGCGTCTCAGTTTTTTAGTCAGGTCAGTGTGCCAGGGTTGTCTATTGATCGGTCGGGCTCTGGTGTATGTGTAGGGGGCCACAGAATCAAGGGCTGAGGTAATGGTGTTGTTATAGAAGGCAGCAGCAGCATCTGTGTCCTGGAGTGAGGAGATGTCAGCGAGTGGTAGGAGAGAGTCTGAGAGGGTGCAGGTGTCAAGGCGGTTGAGGTTCCTGCGGGGGCGCGTTGGTTTAGAGGTTGGGGAGTCTATTGGAGAGGAGAGGGCAGAGAATGTCAGCAGGTTGTGGTCAGTTGGGAACTCCTGACTTCTGACTTTGTAGGAGACCACCAGATCATTACCACTAGGAATAATCCTGTTATTGGTGACAATTGACCCAAGTGGATTGAAAACCACCAATGTGTGGCACCGAGAGAGCAGGAACGTAGTCATGATAATCCAGAGTTCATATACAATGTTCATTAAAGGTGGGTGCCACAGAGTCAGTATGATCATCCAAAAAGTGGTCAGAGCAGGTGGCATGGGAGGTAGAGTAACCAAGAAGACGTCAAAGCCAGGGAAACAGCAAGATGCAGAAACGGGTACACTGTTGGATGAACCAGAAAGCTAGGAACCTAATTATTCTGACACCTTCATGTTGGGGGAGGAGAATTATATAGCCTGGGAACACAAGGGATTGGCTGGGGATTGAGTGGCCAGCCCTTTAAGAACTGGCCAGAAGAAGCAGGAGGAAGAAGAACAAGGGAAGACAATAGGGAATGTGAGCCATTCTATTCAAATGCCTTTGTGTAAGACCATATTACCCCACTGGGGAAAGGTATAACCAGATCCAAAAACCACTTCGAAGGGGTTTTTCAGTGGGACAAAAATTGGTGGTAGTGGGCTCAAAGCAGTAACATGCCTCAACCAATGACTTGATTTGAAGACCAACAGGGACACCAAAGTCATCACAATTGTAAGGACAGACCATCCATGAGGTTAGTGAAGGTCCTTTACTTTTTGAACCACTTTGAAACCAATTTTTGTCCGTCTGGAAAACTACTTTGACCTTTAGTATATATAAAGTATTCATTAAGTATTTTTGGGATGTTTTTGTAGACGTGCTCTTACCTGACGGAACTTTAATTTCTTCTTTCTCAAAAAATCTTTCTTCTTCGGTCAATTCTTGGATCCTTTTTGGTGTCCCGACATAAAAGAAATGCCTCCCTGTTGGAAAGGTAAGAAAGAATGAAGGGGTTAATATTAATGGCCGATCTACCACTGATAAGCTGAATGGAGGGGAGTACCATACATTCGGTTGTGAATGGGCATCAACATTCAGGACATTCTATTTGGCCGTTCCAATAATTTTTCCAAATTTGTAAAATTTATGACTTGGTTGTGTCCTATATTGTTACTCACTGACTGGTAGGTCCTCCAAGGAAGACGTCACGTCCGGTTCTTCTTGAAATTCATTTGCAACTTCTTCATCAGATGTCACGTTCCAAAGTTTGACGTTCCCTCCATGAATTCTGCTCCTTGGCTGTCTCTTCATATTAACTCTTAAAAAAGAAAACAACCATAAGAGTGTCTATAGCTGCAGGCGCCGTCACCTTGGCTTCCTCTAGTTTACCATTATTGAATTCGTATTCATCATAATTTATTGATAAGGTTGTCAGATGCAGACAACAATCTTCCTCCTGCAAGGTTATATACATAAAAAGATATAGACAAGCACTTGGTAGTAATCTTACGGTGTCTTGCACATTAATAGTAAGAGATACAGAGTGCCTCATTATAGAGCTAATAGTGTTCCTTCTGAAATACTTTGTATCTTAGAGGGAATCCATTCAGTGGCGTAACTAGGAATGGCGGGGTCCCATGGCAAAGACACCAACTGTCCAACTTTCCCCTGCATTATTTCACGCAGTATAATGCCCCATAGTCGTACCTGCACACAATATTATTCTCTATAGTGGCCCCTGCACACACTATTATATCCCATAGTGGCCCCTGCACACAGTATTATGTCCCATAGTGGCCCCAGTACACAGTATTATCCCATTGTGGACACCCATGAACAATTATTATACTCGGGGGTCTTTTCAGACCCCTTAGTATAATAATCAAAGACCCAGGGGAGGATGCAAACATAAAAACACTGTTATTTACCTCTCCCTGGCTCCAGTGCACTCCCCGCAGATGTCAGCCATCTTCAACGATGGAAGAGACGCCACTTGAGCTGGGGCTTGCGTCGCGACGCATAAGAACGCAGGCCCTGTCCCATGTGACGTCTGTGACATCACCAAGTCTGCCCAGAGCCAGGAGGGGTAAATAACAGTGGGGTTTTTTTATGTTCCCTTACCTCCGATCATTATACTGTGGCTTCTGAAAAGACCCCCTGAGTATAATGATAATGTTTGTGGGGTTCGCAGCCCGTGGCCTTACTTACCCAACCCAGCTCGTGCTCACAGCCTCTGCAGAAGAAGCAGCATCGGTGGCCACGAGCAGGAGCCAGGATGGGTAAGTAAATAGGTTGGGACGGACGGCCTATTAAAAAAAATATCAGCAGCGGTAGCAGTGTTCGCCGGCCCCCTTAATGTCCTCGGCCATGTGGCAGCCGCTATCACTGCTACCATGGTAGTTACGCCCCTGAATCCATTGACTATGAATGATAAGATGATCCTCCTATTTAGCTTGTACAGGCTTCTCTGGAGACCATTAAGGTTAGATATAAACAGACAAGCTGACCTTACTGCAGGCTAGGGTTACCACCCTCTGATTGGTGGGGTTCTGACACCTGGCACCCACACCGATCAGCAGCTCTCAATTGTCAGATGTATACAGTGGACAGAGCCAGAACTAGATAGCTCCATCCACCATGTAGTGGCAGTATCGGAGCCTGAGGAGATTTGCCTTCACCACCAGGAGACTGGGGGAAGAATATGCAAA